>NC_041389.1:169235742-169307283 GCF_002162155.2 Triticum dicoccoides
GTTTTCTGACTACCACCGATTCAGTTCTTCCTAATATATTCATGGGGGAGTCTTAAGTCATTGTGTGTATTTGATCAGGATTATGTGGAGACAGCGGAGCGGATTGACTGTCCGGCTCCGCTGCCGGAAGGTCCAGCCGATGCTAGTCCCGGCGCCCTACAAGGCACCAGAAAAGATGGCCCCGGGGGCCAGAAAGGGTCTCCGGCGTAAGGTCGTACCGGACGCCTCGTCCGAGGACGACGAGGCACACTCCTCCCCCGAAGGGGAGGAAGAAGAGGAAGAGGCCGCCCCATCAGGAGAGGATGGGGGACCTAGGAAGGCGGACCAGGGGGTCGGGAAAGGCCCCCGGTGCAAGGCCATCATACCCACGTCGTTCGAAGAGGACGATGCAGATTCCTCCCGCGGAGGTGGGGGGAAACACGAAGAAGTTCGGCCTCCCCGACTGGGGAGGAGAAGAAGAGAAAAGCTACCCCGGAGGGGGAGGCTAAGACGTCCAAGAAGGGAAAGGCGTCCCTTCCGGACTACTCCACCACGGCTGCTCACCGTAATGAAGAGTGCCTGCCCAGGGGGAAGCCCCTAGTGAGATCGTAAGTCTCCGCACTCTATTGTACTTTAGTGCGACTTTGTTTCATAGTCTTGTTATAGCGCCGACCATATATGCAGTCCGGCCAGGGCCCATCCCGAGGTGTCGTCTTCGGATGGGTCTTTGAGTGATTCAGAGATGAACTCGCTCCCAACAGCCACCACTCCTCGATCTGCGGATGACACGGAGGTGTTGTCCCAAAGGCTCCCGGAGCAGGGGGAGATGACTCTGGAGACGCCCCAAGGCGAGATTCCAGACGCCGGGCACACGGGGTATAGGATCCCCGCGGATCGTGCCGATGAGAGCCGCAACCAGCCGGGCTCTCAGCCGGATACTGTGCCAGAACCTTTGATGGTTCCGGATTCGGGCAGGCGGCCCCCCTTTAGGGAGGGTGAGCCGTCTGTGCCGATGCCTTCCGTCATGCCAGAGGCGTCGGATAGTCTGCTAGAAGCGCTTCGCGGCGCTTCCATGGATGACGAGCATCGTACTCTTATGAGTGCGGTGATTCAAAAGGTTCTATCCGCCAAGAGCGGACTAACGGAAGCCTGCACCAGCCTCCTAACAGGCTTTGAGGTGAGTAAGAAATATGTAAAATTACCACCCGATAGGTAGTAGCCCCTGCTACTCTGTTCGGTGTTCGGAAAGAAAAGCCAAACAGAGGGTCAATTATAATCCACAGGAGCCTAATAGTAAGTGTGTATGTCAATAAGCAGGCTGTGCTGCTTGCCGCTGCTATCCGCACAGCCGAGGTCGCCGGACTAAAGCGTGACCTGGAGCAGGCGCAGGGATAGCTCGGCCTCGCGAAGAGGCAGCTCGAAGAGAACAAAGGTGAGTGATACCCTGTTCTCATATGATGAAGGATAGACAAAGTTGGTTATTCTAATGACAAAACATCGCGACTTTGTAATAGGGGCCACCATCGAAGTGGCGTCTTTGAAGAAAGCGCTGTCCGAGGCCGAAGACAAGGCGCCCTTGTTGCGCAAGGAGCGCGAAAAGCAAGATGCTAGAGTGGGCGAAGTACAGCAAGAGCTCCAGGAACTCGGCCAAAAGTTTGAGTCCTTGGAGCATGATCTTAAGATGAAAGAGACTGAGCTTGCGAAGGCCCTTATCAGTGTGAAAGACGCCAAGGCCGAAGCCGAAAAGGCACAACAGGAAATCCAGGCGGCCATGAAGATAGCGGCGGGTAAGACATTCTTTATGCAAAGCAAACATGTGGAGGAGGCGTTTCTTTTACTTACCCGAATTCGGAGCTCTCCAGGGGCATTCACAGATCTGCCATGCAGCGTATCACATGCCATGGAGTTCTACCGTGCCAAGGAGGGGAGCTCCACGGAGAAGCTGTTCTGGTCCCAATATGCTGGGGCTGAACACTCAATGCCTCTGAGTGACCAACTGAAGCAGTTGGTTGAACTCCACAGGGCGGCTGAAGTGGCTATGAAAGATTTCATAGTCCGGATGTGGCCTGGTGAGCGCTTGCCCACTAGCTACTTCGGCCAGATCAAGCGTATGGTGGATGCCTGTCCGCAGCTTGAAGTTATCAAGCGATCCATTTGCATTGAGGGTGCCCGCCGGGCCTTTGCCCGCGTGAAGGTGCATTGGGGCAAGCTGGATGCGGAGAAGCTGGTGAAGGACGGGCCGCCAGAGGGCAAGTCGCATCGCTATCCCGAGAAATATTATGATGGCATTATGAAGGGAACTCGTCTCGTGGCCGATGAATGTACCAAGGACACAATCCTTGAGTAAATGTACCTCTGTCATTGTTGTAATATAAAGACGAAGTTACTTGTGCTATGTAGCACTGTTTGATTTAAAATATTACCTTCTGTGCGGCTGTTTATAAAATTCTAAAAGTAGGCCAATCGTCGGCAACCGCCCCCACGTAACTAGTACCAGGGTGTTCTTGGAAAAACCCGGATACTCTTTATCCAAATTTTTGGTCCCTTAAGGAGGTATCCGGCGCAGCGAACAAGGCAATCAGACTATGTAGCTTTATAACTTTCACTTAGCCATAGAAGTCTACAATTTTAAATTTCGGGAAAGCCCCTAGAATTCGGAGGGCCGAATTGGGGCGCTATATACGCCTAAATAGAACGAGGCCGATTCATTGCCTAAAGCGGAAAAAATCTTTAAGGATTTTAAGACCTCTCGAACAGCGACCAACTCTCGTCGCATCATGCCGGTTAGTTTTCTGCTTTCTCTACTGAGGTGCTCGTCCGGAAGAACCAGGACACAATCGCAGTAGTTCTCCCTGCGCTACCTTAGCCGATATAATGGAACGTAAGGTACCAAAACAAGGGAGCTGGGCAAACCCAACTATTGACCCAAGACGTGATTCAGAGCTGATGCATATAGTGCTATAAGTTTGGGGTGCCGCACTGTTGAGAGTGTTCGGACTTGTTTTGCCGTATTATGAGGCGCCATATGAAGCCCCTGGCAAACTAATCGTACCAAGGTGTACGGATGCAATATTAAATAAACATTTGCAAGAAAAATGCGCAAATAGGAATAATAAGCTGACGCTATATATTATCTCCCATTGATGAATAATACATTTAAGCGTATGTTTACAATGGGTGCGTTTAAGCAGAGGTAAATAGGACTATTTAACATGTCCTATTCGAGGGCAGGCTGCATGTAGGTATATAAAACAGGTATAACAATCGTGAACAGATTCCACCTGGGTATTTTCTTTTTGTGCACAAAGCCTGTTGCCTCCTTGGTTTTCTCTCCTGTGTAAGTCCGACAATCCGGCTCTTCTGAAGAGGCTGCCCTAAAGTAGTGTCCTGAAAGATAAAAAAGGGAGGGTTATGAAGGTAAGTTGTGGTTATACCGCACTGTTGACTGAGTCACTGCTGCGCCTCCGCCTATGCCCATGGTATTTTGAGTGCGTAATTGTGTACGCGTGGCACGAATGCTGCTTTGATGGGGCTTGAGCGGAGGCCGGACTGCTAGTCGTGCTCTTGGCGGGCCTGGTGATCCTGTTATGGGGTGCTCCGGACTCGCTTGACGGTGCTTGAGGTTACTACCACCAGATTGGTGGTTTGTCGGAGGAGGCCGCATTGTACTTCCACCGCAAGGGTTGCAGTATGCTCTTCTGTACGGAGAGAGCGGTCCATGTTTCCGTTGACTGTTATTACCCCGTGTGGTCCTGGCATCTTGAGCTTGAGGTATGCATAGTGTGGTACCACATTGAATCTAGCAAATGCGGTTCGTCCAAGCAGTGTGTGGTAACCACTACGAAAAGGGACGATATCGAAGATTAACTCTTCACTTCGGGAATTATCCGGAGATCCAAAGACCACTTCCAATGTTATAGAGCCCGTGCAATGGGCCTTTACTCCAGGAATTACACCTTTAAAGGTGGTTTTGGTGGGCTTGATCCTTGAAGGGTCGATGCCCATTTTGCGGACTGTGTCCTGATAAAGCAGGTTCAGGCTGCTGCCGCCGTCCTGGAGGACTCGCGTGAGGTGGAATCCATCGATGATTAGGTCTAGGACCAATGCGGCTGAGCCGCCGTGACGGATGCTGGTAGGGTGATCCCTACGATCAAAAGTGATCGGACAAGCTGACCATGGGTTGAATTTGGGGGCGACTGGGTCCATCGCATAGACGTCCCGTAGTGCTCGCTTCCGTTCCCGCTTGGGAATGTGGGTGGCGCAGATCATGTTAACCGTTTTCACCTGGGGAGGGAATTTCTTCTGTCCCCCAGTTCAGATGCCGCGGCTCCTCGTCATCATCGCTGTGCAGCCCCTTGTCCTTGTTTTCGGTGTTTATTTTACCGGCCTGTTTGAGCACCCAGCAGTCTCTATTAGTGTGGTTGGCTGGCTTGTTCGGGGTGCCATGAATTTGGCACGATCGTTCCAGTATGCGGTCCAGACTGGACGGTCCCTAATTGTTTCTTTTGAACGGCTTCTTCCGCTGACCGGACTTGGATCCGCTGAATCCGGCGTTGACTGTCGTGTCTTCAGTGTTGTCGCTGTTGTTCCGTCGCTTATGTCTGTTGCGCCGTGGCCTACCGTTGTTGTCATGGGCGTCCGAAGTGCCAGAATGTGGCGTAGTGCTGCTGCGAGCCAACCAGCTGTCCTCGCCCACGCAAAAGCGGGTCATTAGTGTCTTGAGAACTGCCATGGACTTGGGTTTTTCCTGGCCGAGGTGTCGGGCGAGCCACTCGTCACGGATATTATGCTTAAAGGCCGCCAGGGCTTCGGCGTCCGGACGGTCCACTATTTGGTTCTTATTAGTTAAGAACCGAGTCCAGAATTTCCTGGCTGACTCTCCGGGCTGTTGAGTAATGTGTCTCAAGTCATCGGCATCCAGTGGTCGCACATATGTGCTCTGGAAGTTGTCGAGGAACGCGTCTTCCAGGTTTTCCCAACTGCCGATGGAATTCGCGGGCAGGCTGTTTAGCCAGTGCCGGGCGGATCCTTTGAGCTTAAGGGGAAGATACTTGATGGCGTGTAGATCGTCTCCGTGGGCCTTGTGAATGTGGAGAAGGAAATCTTAGATCCATACTGCGGGGTCTGTTGTGCCATCGTATGATTCAATGTTTATGGGTTTGAACCCTTCTGGGAATTCATGATCCATCACTTCATCAGTGAAGCAGAGGGGGTGTGCGGCGCCTCTGTGCCGGGCTATGTGGCTACGCAGTTTGAATTGCTCTAGGTGGCTGTGTTCGGCCCGGCCGTACTTGTTGATAGTGTATCTGGCGTGACGGTCATCGTCGCGTGCTGGGGCGCCCCCCCGCGATCCATAGATCGATCTTGGCTATCCTGCTTTGTTTTCCAGTATATCTTGCAAGTCTTGCCTATTTCCCTGGGCCGTAGTATATTGGCGTGGGGGTGCGGGCTGGTATTCAGGCTGATACGCCATTTTATCCCGGCCACGAGGTGGCCGGTCAGCCGTATGGCGCTCGAGTCCATATTCCTCGGCTGCCAGGACTTCAGTCCATCTATCTGTGAGCAAGTCTTGATCAGCTTGGAGCTGCTGCTGCTTCTTTTTCAGGCTCCTTGTAGTGGCCATAAGCCGACGCTTGAAGCGCTCCTGCTCGACGGGGTCCTCAGGCACGCCGAACTCGTCATTGCCGAGGCTAATCTCGTCTTCGGAGGGGGGCATGTAGTTGTCCTCCTCCGGATATCCGTCCGTCGCCTGTTCATCTAGGCTGACCAGCCCGTCTTCCTGATCGGCCTGCTCAAAGGCAGGATGATCAGGGTTGTATTCCTCTTCGGCACCATCTGGATTGTTTTCGTCTCCTGGGCCGGTATTGCTGTGGCGGGGCTTGGAGCGGCGCCGACGACACCCATGCTTTGCTTTTCTCCCTGAGGGGTTATCCTCCGTTGCCTCACCGCCATTGGTTTCCTTCGGAGTGTCCACCATACATATATCGTATGAGGAGGTGGCTGTCCACCACCCCATGAGCGGTGGTTCCTGTTCTTCTCCTGCATCGTCGTCCATACCATCGATGTCTTCGGAGTCGAAGTCAAGCACGTCGGTTAAATCATCGACCGTGGCAATGAAGTGGGTGGTGGGTGGGCAAGGAATTCCTTCGTCGCCTGCTTCCCACTTGAGCCGGACATAGTTCGGCCATGAGCCTCCTGACAAAGAGAGAGACTTTAACGAGTTCTGCACGTCGCCAAAGGGCGAGTGTTGGAAGATATCCGCTGCGGTGAACTCCATTACAGGAGCCCAACCAGATTTGGCGAGCTCAGGAGAGCGCGGACTGGAACCTACAGCCGGATGCGAGTCCGGGGGTCTGGTGTCACAGGCTTCTTTGGGGGCGAGGCCTGTGTTCGGCTCTACCGCCGATGAGTGTGCGGCCTGCGGGGCGGGGTCCATCCCTCCGTCCTTAGGCAACGCGGTCTGCTCTGGATTTAGGTCCGGGTCTGCCACAGGGATGACTTCCTGAGCATTGTTCGATAGCAGATCTAAGCCGTGCTCATCGTGACCGTCCGACGCTCCTGGCACATGCCCGAATCCATTAAAGATCAAGTCTCCGCGGATATCAGCCGTGTAGTTCAGGTTTCCAAACCTGATCTGCTAGCCTGGGGCGTAGCTGTCGATCTGCTCCAGATGGCCAAGCAAATTGGCCCGCAGTGCGAAGCCGCCGAACACAAAGATCTGTCCGGGGAGAAAAGTCTCACCCCGGACCGTGTTGTTGACGATGATTGAAGGAGCCATCGAGCCTTGCCATGACGACACAGAGGAACTCTCAATGAAATCACCAATGTCGGTGTCAAAACCGGCGGATCTCTGGTAGGGGGTCCCGATCTGTGCGTCTTAGGCTGATGGTAACAGGAAGCAAGGGACACAATGTTTACCCAGGTTCGGGCCCTCTCGATGGAGGTAAAACCCTACTTACTGCTTGATTAATATTGATGATATGAGTAGTACAAGAGTAGATCTACCACGAGATCGTAGAGGCTAAACCCTAGAAGCTAGCCTATGATGATTATGATTGTGATCGTGATCGGCCTTCTAAGGACCAACCTCTCCGGTTTATATAGACACCGGAGAGGGCTAGGGTTTACACGGAGTCAGTTACAAGGAAGGAAATATATTATCCGGATCGCCAAGCATGTCTTCCATGCCAAGGAGAGTCCCATCCGGACACGGGACAGAGTCTTGAGTCTTGTATCTTCACGCTCCAATAGTCCGGACGAAGTATAGAGTCCGGCTGTCTGGATACCCCCTAATCCAGGAATCCCTCAGCTGCAACAATCAAAAGATGCGTGCAACCCCTCCAGCAAAGGGTGCTCCCCTTGTGGTGTTACAATGGGATGAGTGCTGCTACAAGAGGCAAGAACCGGATAGCTCAAAGGCAATGTCTGTCATTTTGGCAGATCTATTCAAAGGCAAGGAGGGAGAATTTGCCCATCCGAGAAATTGGAAAGGCTACTCGAGCTATAATCCTGTCGAATGGGTAAGTTTAGACTTTTCATAAATAGTTCGGACGGAACATCCGAACACTGATCGGCACAACATTTTTCCGAATAAAGCTAGAGACGCCAGGTTGAAGGCAATTAGCTGACCTTCTCCTCAACCAGAGGACAACTCCCGTGATGATGACCCAGGATTTCATGAGGACCCAGGGGTGTTCGTCGACTTTGATGATGAGGTTTTCTTTTAGGAAAGCCTTGACGGTTCCAATGTGGTTATTATAGATGATCACCCCGCGCTTCTCCCCTCTTCCGCCGTAAGTAGCAAGAATGACCCCTCTCAAAGAGGGCGTTTTCACAATGCTGCTCCAGCTATGCTAACTTCTACTCCCAAGGGTCGCCGTACCTCGCGCCGAACACCAACGAGGCTGGCATCTATTCCGTTCAACAAAGAGGCCTCCAAACAAAAAGCAACCACGGGAGATATGCCAGACATGTCTTCAAGGAACAGGTAGCATAACTGCCGTCGGTTCCTTAGTAGACTTATCGCCGTAGGGCTCCATTGTCATTTAGTCCATGTTTTTAGGAGAAAGGTTCCACCTCCACCATCTGAAGACACCAAGAAGGTGTCCGGGCATGGACGAAGACCCTCAGTACGGGCAGAGGTTGATGCAGGGAATGCCGCTGCCAAAGAGCCTTTTGAAGATGATGTCTCGGTCACCAATTCTTAAGTTGAAAGCATGATGAATCATCGGCGACGAAAGGAGTCCCCGCGCCACGCGGCCTCTACTGATCAAGAGTTTAATGCCTTTAATTCAGTTGACGCATACCTCGAAGCGGCTCAAACAGGTCTTCACGGGATTGCCAACCTTCTGTCAGTCGATATGCATGTAAGAGATGGGTTCTGACAACTGAATATATATGCTAACCCAGCAGCCCCCAAGCCTTGGTTCGGGCGGGACGACCGAGTTAAGGGTTTGTGAACATGGTTATTTATGGTTTTCTTGAAGCTTCGAAGGACCAACACAAAAAGTTTTCCGAGGGCCTTGAGTCGAGCCAAACACAATTAGCGGATGAGAAGGCTGAATTGGAGGCGGTGAAAAAGTTCACCAGCAAGGCCCATGGTGAGGGGAAGCACTACAAAAAAACCACTTCCGTGATGATATGTGTTTGTCACAGTAGGTCACATTTTTTGTGATGCATGTACATCCATGACGATTTTATGACATAATCAAGATAGTCATACATGTGCTGTCGTAGAAGTGTTCCATGACAATACCAAAATTATCATCACGGAAGTGTCCATTTCCATGAAAATAAATGGCGCGTCATGGAAGTGTTTTCGTCAAGGGTAACCGACATGTGGCATCCACTGTAATGGGTCGCTGTTAAGCTATCGGGTTCCGGTTTGGATCTGATAACCCGTTAACAGCCCCGACCAATGGGGATTTTCCACGTGTAAAATTCTCATTCGCCGGATGATCCATGTGTTAGCTCATCGTTGGGACGAATGTCATCCCTACAATGGACGGAAGATGCCCATGATATGTCGACATGTGGCACAGCCCAACAATGGCCCATTTAAGATAAAAAGGCCGACCCAGCTAAAGGCCCACCATATTTTTCAGACACTAGTGGGCTGGCCTATTAACAGCCTGCCATGTTTTGGGTCAAATTGAGGCCCGTATCAGATTAGGCCCGTTCACAACCTGTCGTGTCTTGGGCTAAGTTACAGCCCATATCAGATCAGGCCCCTTATCAGGCCACTGTTCTTTTGGGCCCATTGTAAGGCGGGTTTGTATTTCAGCCTGTTAAATGCCCGTTTACCACTTCGGCCCAATAATATTTTCGGCCTGTTAGCTGCCCGTGGTGCATCTAGGATGTTGTCGGTCCGGTTTCACTTTAGGCCATTTAACGTCCCATGCAAAAACTAGGCTATTTCTTGTCCGAAGTAACTTTAGGCCTCTTAACGGCCCATAGTCTTCGTGGATAACTTTCAGCCCAACTGGCCTATCGGCCTGTTAATGGCCCGTGTAACAGTTGGTCCTAAGTACAACCCACATTGAATCCGGCATGCTTGCAGCCCATCTGTTAATGGCTCGTGACACTGTTGGGCCTTTGGCCCGTGTTGATACCGGCCTGCTTAAAGCCCAAAATTTTATTGGGCCAAATAGGGCCCAAGATATATTTTGGCCTGTTAACGTCTCGTTCTATTTGGGCCAAACATGCGCCTAAGGCAGTTTCGGCCTGTATTGGCCCATGATTTTTTTGGCTCAAGGCTAGCCCAATCAAGTTTTTAGCCTGTTAAAAGCCCATGGTACTCTCTGGCCCAGCTGGCCAGAACTTTACTCGGCCTGTTAAAGGCAGAAAACTACTATACGTTTAGACCTGCTAATGGCCCAAGATAATTATAGGCCCATGTTTTGGCCCATATATAGCAAGTTACGGGCCGGCCTGAAGACCGACAACATTGAGATCCATTTAAGCTTCCGGCCTAAATTACAGCATACCGACCAAGAATAAACCTAGACTATGCAATAAAAAAATTATGGCATATTACATCCACTAGGCATCAAAGTTCGCCACCAATGATAATAAAGTGCAACGTGACCGCGGATTACATACACTGGGCATCAAAGGCCGCCACCAATGCATATAAACACACCGACAAAAGAATTCACAAAACCAAGAGCACTTCAGAAGGCATTAGGCATGGCCTCGACATGCATCGCAAGTAGCCGAACAAGCTGATGAGACCTCAGTTGTGTCAACAATAGATGCTCTATCCCTAGCTGTATAGCACCAAAGCCTGCAAGGCAGTCCTCTGAGATCTTCTTCGCATCATTGACATCAAGTCGGAGCTGAGCTGAAGCAAGCCTTTCCGCTTTAAGTTGAGACTGAAGAAGTCAAACTGATTGAGGCAGCAACTGCACAGAGGTTGTCTCACAGCTGCTGGTGAGTAGCTTCAACTCACTGTCTTCATCAAGACATGACCTTGGGGTCATCCTGCTCTCTTCAAGATGGTTTGGCTCACTATCTTCCCTAAAGTTCTGCCTGGCATAAGAGATACGACTCTGAAAGAGAAACAAGGAGACACGTAATAGGTTTCACAATTATATAAGCAAAAAATGGATCTGTTCTGCATATGGAACATGTTTCTACAACTACAATTTAAAACTGGTAGTTGTTGCAAACATCCAATCAGATGTAAACACCAAAGTAAACAGCAGTGGAGGAAATGATGCCTATCCAAATCTATACTAGAACAAAGTTTGAAGGCTTGAGAAGGATGAACTTACATTACATGTTAACATGGGCTGGACAAAGCCCTTCTCCATGTCGATGGAAGGATAATTCAATAAATTTCCCAAAGAAACTTCTTTATAAGCGTTGCCATTATTCTACATTTTGTAAGAGTAAATATAGTTCAAATAATATTGGAAGAAACAGAGGATAATGAAGCTTAGGTGCAGAGTGATGATACATAATCAAATAGCAATTAATTAAGTACATCGTTACAAGGAAAAAGGTACTGACAAGAGGAATGCAGACATCAACGTGTGCCGTGGCATTGGCTTTATTCAACATTTTGGTAAGAGTAAATGTAGATCTGATAATTTGGAATAAGTGGAGGGCAGGGCAGATAAGATGCAGAGTAATGCTAGACAATCAACTATCTCGCAATGCAAGTAAGGTAATACTACCACCGGCCATTATTACTTGTCGCTCAAATGGATGTATCCAGCACTATTAAGTTCTAAATACATCCAATTGAGCAATAATTAATTCGATACATAGGGAGTACATGACAACAAATACTTACATGAGCAATCAAAAACTTCATAACCATTCTGTTATTTCTAGATTTATCTAAGAGTAAATATAGATCTTATAGTTTCAAGCAATGGGAGGATAAAGATGCGAACATTTATAGTGATGCTACATAATCAAATAGCAATGAGTGTCAGTATGCAGACAAAAGGGCAAGAGGAACTGACAAGAGCAATGAAGTGCCCAATATTGTTGTGAGATCCTATGATCCTTTGAGAAAGGAGATTCATCTGAAACTATTTTTCATACAAGAGAGAAGGTAAGGCACATGCAGAAATTTAGGAGTTCAAATTTTGAATTGATATCATAGACAGTACCTGACGCTGGGCTCTCTGCAGTTCTAATAGGGGTTTGGCTAGTGGAGTAGGGGTAAAGTGTGGTACAGTTGGGCCTGTGTTTTCTGTGGCTGCTGGTCTATCTGATTTAATGGGTATCACTACCTTTTCCAAATACCTAGTTTCTACTCTTTGAGGATCTGCACTCACCCTCTTCCTTTTGGACATCTATTACGAAAGAACAACATTTGACTGGAAAAACATAGCATGATGACACATGGAATAGGTACAAAAAATGGATATGTATGTCATATACTCATATATGATGCTTAAACTAAGCAGATGGTGGTGTAACAAAGTAGAAGTAATGGAAGATCTCATATGCAAAATATGTGCGACCAATACAACCTTGCCAAGTTAGAGTGAGCACCTTGATGGGTGAATAAGATAGGCCATCCTCCAGCATGCCAAGTTTGTTAGCCAGTGGATTGTTCTGCAATATTCCTCTCATGCATCCATTCTCATATTCATCTTGATCATGTCAATACCTTACATGCATGAAAACATAAAAACAAGTGATATTATCTTCGTAATGCAGAAGTGATTCTAATCCAATACTGCCTCCTTGTAAACCCCTTTGTGCTATCTTTGCAATTCTTCTGAGAGATGCCATGCATGCTATAATTTGGTGTGTGCATAATATAATGTGGCCTACTACTCAAAATATGAGAGCTCCAGAAGTGATGATACTTCACACATGACAGCTTCAACATATAGCAAAGAAGAACAAGTCGACCTGACCTGACAGATTCAAAATATACTAAGGGATAACAACTCGACCTGACCAGTCGACCGCAAATGTCTCTGCTACTCTTCCCAACAAGGAACATACTTATTAAAGAAGAGAAGAGGATCATGTTAAAGAAGAGCAGAAGAGCAAGCACATTGAAGATATTACAAGTCTTTCTATACAATGTCTATTGCCCAACCATGATGAACTAGAGCGCACAGTGAAATACTATTCCTTCTAGTCTCTCCATATGTGGCTCACATGCATTTTGAAACTAAAGTAGGAACATTTAGCTGGCCAGTTAAACATGTCTTAGTTTTACTAATATCAGCATAATATCATATTCGAATTTGTACAAATAAGCTTGTTTAGCTCGATGGGTGGAGCAGTGCTATTACCACACTAACCACGTAGGCTAATCGTGGTCATCATAAAATGGGGACCGTACGCATGATGAGGATAGTGTTGACCATGGTAGTGGGATGATAGATCTGAAGCTGCAAACCGCGCAAAGGGTAGTTAGCAACCGATGTTTGCCTTGAAGTAACAACTAAGATTTGGTATGGAAAATAAAGTACAGTTAACAAGTGACAAAGAAATGCAATTCTGCTGTCTCTCTATATGCTGCGTCATGCATTTGGAAACTCAAGTGGGACCTTTAGCTAACTAATTAAATATGTCTGTTAACTAATATCAGTATCATATCACAATCATATTTGAACAACTAAGCTTTGGAATTATGAGTGTTGTGTTGTTTAGCTTGAAGGGTGGAGTACTGCTAGTACGACAAAAAGCATCTACGCAGATCATAGTAGGGTAGATAAAAGGGGAAAACCCTAAGCATCATCAAGAGTAAAATTAGGAAAGTGGCACTAGCTCAACCATATGGGCTTGTATTGACGGTACGGCAAGAAAATGTTCGAAAAGGCTTCGACCCCAAAAGGGGCAGCTCTATTCAACTGAAGGCACAATACTGTACTATCAGTCTAGACTATCAAAGACGAATAGCTCCCAGCATTTCCTGGATATTATGGTAGACCATCCAGAATCATTGAAAGCATCCATCTGAAGCGACCCAATAGACCCATCGACTGCACATGTCCCTACTCCACTTCCCGACAAGGAACATACTGTGCTACTCCCTCCGTTCTTAAATATAAATCTCTTAGAGATTCGAATGCGGACTACATACAGAGCAAAATGAGTGAATGTACACTCTAAAAATATGTCTATATACATCTGTATGTAGTTCTTATTGGAATGTCTAAAAAGACTTATATTTTACCAAAAAAAGTCTTTCGCCCAGCTTTATAAATAAAGCAACGATGAACAACACCCGGCACAAATGCACGCCACCACAACACACGCACGCACCCAAGGCAGTTTAGGAACAGAGGAAGTAATATACTTATTAAGAAGAACAAAAGAGGAACATGATAAAAAAGAGCAGGCAAATTTCTCTACTCTTATACTCTTATCTCTGCTCTTATAAAAAATAGAGTTGGTGATGATGGTGTGCCTGTCATCCTGCAATATAGGCCGTCTGATTTATATCTGACGGATAGGAAGGAAACTATGGCAATTTTGCAAAAAGATACCCACACCCCTCTCCACATTTGCAAATAAGGTCTTACTTCATTCATCCTTTTCTCCCACAAGATAAGCTACTCATACAAATGCATCTTGATGTTCCATGCAACGCACGGGCATCTTGCTAGTTAGATAATACAATGTGTGTTGTCCACCCACGATGAACCAGAGCGCACAGAGAAATGCAAATCCCTGCCGTCTCTCCATATGTGGCGCACATGCTTTTCGAAATGAATCTAGGAACATTAGCTGACCAACTAAACATTCTCTATTTTAGTAATATGAGCATCATATCAGATTCGTATTTCAACAACTAAGCTTTGGAATTATGAGTGGCATGTTGTTTCGCTTGATGGGTTGAGGTCTTGAGGAGCAGTGCTAGCACGACACGAAGCACCTACGATGATGGCAGTGAATATAAAAGGGGGAAAACCATAAGTTTTTGAGTATAGTGACCGTGCCATGGCAGATCTGAAGGTGCAAACCGGGCAAAGGCTACTTCACAACCAATGTTTGCTTTCAACTAGCCACTACGATTTGGTACGGACAAGAAAAGTACAGTAAACAAGTTACGATCTATTTTCCGGGTGAGACCAATAACTCAAGCACATATGAAAGAGTACCACCTCTCTTGCGACGCATGTAGGCCCCTGCTAATACGTCAAGGGTGCTGCAGCAGCGATGGCTGTCGGTAGCGCAGAAGAAGACTTTAGATGGCTAGGTCGGGGGATAAGTCTTGTTGCCATGGATGAGGCGGTCGTAGGAGCGGCAACGACAAGGTGGATAACAACACAGATGAGGCGAGAGGACACGATGAAAGGATCCTGGTCCGGCGCCATGGATGAGAGACGTTCATCTCTTACAGTGGACGATGTGGTAGGAGTAGCGACTCCGGCAAGGTGGAGGATGAGGTGGTGGACAGAGGAGGCTGGCTAGAGTGGGTAGGTTGTTGTGGCACCGATGGTGTATGAACGGGGAAATGGAGGGGGAGGGGGGATCTCAACTTTGGGGCGCGCTTGTCTAAAATGTGGGAAAGTTACGAACTTAGCCCCCGTTTAAACTTTCAAACATCTCGTTGGTTGGGGATAGGATGGTAATCTCGCATCTCCCCAATATTTTCTGGTAGCGATTTTGGGCGAGGAGAGGGTGTTTTGCAGCCCACGGTTGGCGTCCATGGTGTATGAACAGGGCTGACACGTAGGGCAGTTGTGTTACATCTGAGGGAAGTTACACATCTGCCCCTATTTAAAATATTTGCCTACATCGATTTCTGTATGAATGCGGAAATGGAGGGAGAGACACAGGTCTTTCGGACAAGCTTGAATCATATGTGTTTTGCCGCCCACATTTGGCGCCCACCGTGTGTGATTGGGCTCAGAGGCAGTCGTGTCACATCTGATTGAAGTTACTAGTCTACCCCTATTGATAGCAGTGTAAATCGAGTCGATTAGGATGTGAAGTGTCAAGGGTAGACATTAATTTCCATCTCGCAAACACTTGCTTCGGGCAGTCGACAAATGATAGTTGGTGTTTTGCCTCTTCGTTCAAACTTTGTGAGAATGAGCATTCACGTTTACCCTGGGCCCTGGCAACTAAATTCAAATCCAATTTGTATTCGATTACGAATATCCATATGTCATTCTACATTTTGTTATTTATTTCTTCGAAACCATGAAAAATATTTATTCCACCTTTATATATGAATATGATTTAGAAATGTCGTGATCTTGGAATTCAGTAGGTTGGATACACTCTAAGTCAAACAGTTATTTCATCCAATACAATATGCTCACATGAAAAATAGTTCACCTTATGTCAATCATACAAGTACTAACGATTACCTCACCTAAAAAATTCAGATCATTACAACACATGGACAACATAGGGGGTCTTACAATATAATCCATTCATAGACATGACACAACATGCAAGTATACTAATCTAATGACAATTTCAACTAGTCTAAAGAAGAACTGGGATTACCCTGGGCTTCAGATAGCACAAGTAGCAGGACCTCCTCCATTTTCAAATGCAACATTCTTACTTCCTCCTGTTCTTGGGTTGCTTTCATAATGCGTGCAACTGATTGCATAATTTCTAGCCCCAAGATCAAGATTACCTCATTCATGGCAGCCACACCATCTCTTTTTGCCTCTAGTAGAGCCTCAAGAACTATAATATCTGTGCTCAGACTGCTCTCCAGCGGTGT
Source organism: Triticum dicoccoides (assembly GCF_002162155.2). Classification (NCBI taxonomy): domain Eukaryota; kingdom Viridiplantae; phylum Streptophyta; class Magnoliopsida; order Poales; family Poaceae; genus Triticum; species Triticum dicoccoides. Next base: position 169,251,893 of record NC_041389.1, read on the forward strand.
TGCCTCTAAACTGCTACCATCTGGTAACATGGATGGCGCACTGCTTCCACAAATAGATTCTGGGTTGTACATTGTGTCGTAGTGTGAATGACATCCTGAAAGGTTTCCGTTGGAAATAGGTAAGAGATAGTTATCACATGATCCAGGCAGTAAACGTACATGGTAAACGACATACGGATTATTGGCGAGCATGGCAAGCTATATTTAAATGGTTTGAAGCATCATCAGCCGAAAACAAATTAAAATGGTAAGACGAAAGTTTGAAAGATAGTGTACCATCGCTATATTTAAGTTGCCAAGGCATCTAAGCAGTTGAAATAATCTGAGAAAGCACTTAACAGTGTGGCCTCATATAAACTGCGAAGATAGTCTTGTGATGAAGTGATAACACAAGTATAGGGGATCAATTGTAGCCCCTTTCGATAAGTAAGAGTGTTGAACCCAACGAGGAGCTAAAGGTAAAACAAATATTCCCTCATGTTCTATCGACCACCGATACAACTCTACGCACGCTTAACATTCGCTTTACCTAAAACAAGTATGAAACTAGAATGACTTTGTAGGTGTTGTTGGATAGGTTTGCAAGATAATAAAGAGCACGTAATTAAAAAGAAGGGGCTGTTTAGATAAAGAAGCAATAAAGTAAATATAGCGAGTGTGGAAAAGTGGTGGTAGGAGTTGTGAAGTTGTCCTTAAGCAATTGACTACTTTACTAGACCGATAGCAAGTTTTATGTGGGAGAGGCATAAGCTAACATACTGTCTCTTCTTCGATCATATGCACTTACGATTGGAACTCTAGCAAGCATCCGCAACTACTAAAGATCATTAAGGTAAAACCCAACCATAGCATTAAAGCATCAAGTCTCCTTTATCCCATACGCCACAACCCCCTTACTCGGGTTTATGCTTCTGTAACTCAAGAAACCCACTATAAGCGAATCATGAACGTATTGCAACACCCTATAGCGGGAATCCCTCACGCTTGCGCGACACGGAGGGCACAATAGGACAGCAATATAACCACAAGCAAATTAAGCCAATCATAGCAATTCACCAATTACCGATAGGACAACGAAAATCTAGTCAGACATCATAGGATGGCAACACATCATTGGATAATAATATGAAGCATAAAGGACCATGTTCAAGTAGAGGGTACAACGGGTTGCCAGAGAGTGGACCACTGAATATAGAAGGGGGAAGGTGATGGAGATGTCGATGAAGATGGCAGAGGTGTTGGTGTAGATCGCGGTGATGATAATGGCCCCCACGGTGTTCCGGCGCCACTGGAAGCAAGGGGGAGATAGCCCCCCTTCTTTTTCTTCTTCCTTGACCTTCTCCCTAGATGGGAGAAGGGTTTCCCCTCTAGTCCATGGTCTCCATGGCGTGGGAGGGGCGAGAGCCCCTCTGAGATTGGATCTGTCTCTCTGTCTCTCTCTTTTTCCGCGTTCCCTGATTCTGCCCTTTCACCGTTTCTTATATACCCGGAGATCCATAACTCCGATTTGTTTGAAACCTTCGCCCAGATTTTTCTCCGAAAATTAGCTTTCTTGCGGCAAAAGAAGAGCAACAACCGCCTTACAGGGTGCCCACGAGAGTCAGGGGCGCGCCCCCTGCCTCGTGGCCCCCTTGGGCACCGTCGCGTTGATTCTTCCTCCCAAATCTCACAAATATTCCAAAAATATTCTCCGTCCGTTTTTATCCTGTTTGGACTCCGTTTGATATGGGGTTTTTGCGAAACATAAAACATGGAACAAACAGGAACTGGCACTAGGCACTGGATCTATATGTTAGTCCATAAAATAGTATAAAAAGTTGCCAAAAGTATATGAAAGTTCAATAATATTGGCATGGAACAATCAAAAATTATAGATATGACGGAGACGTATCAGCATCCCCAAGCTTAATTTCTACTCGTCCTACAGTAGGTAAATGATAAAAAAGATAATTTTTAACGTGGAATGCTACCTAGCATAATCTTGATTATCTAATCTAATCATGGCATGACTGACACGAGTGATTCAAGGCAATAGTCTATCATTTGACATAAAACAATAATAATTTAGGCATCCTAACAAGCAATCATGTCTTTCAAAATATCAATGCTAAAGAACGCTATCCCTACAAAATCATATAGTCTTGCATGCTCCCTTTTCTTAACACAAGGTACTCCTCATGCCCATCCCGGTGTCATCCAAGCAATTGGTTCATACTTTTTAACGCGCTTTAGTTTTTTCAACCCTCACGCAATACATGAGCGCAAGCCATGGATATAACACTATAGGTGGAATAGAGTATGATGGTGGAGGTTGTGTGGAGAAGAAAAAAAGGGAGAAGGTCTCACATTGACGCGGCTAATCAACGGGCTATGGCGATGCCCATCAATTGATGTCAATGCGAGGAGTAGGGATTTCCATGCAATAGATCCACTAGAGCTATAAGTATGAAAGCTCAAACTGAAACTAAGTGGGTGGAAGGCCATCATCGGAATATACAAGCCAAGTTCTATAATGAAAAATTCCCACTAGTATATGAAGGTGAAAGCATAGGAGACTCTCTCTATGAAGAACATGGTGCTACTTTGAAGCACGAGTGTGGTAAAAGGATAGTAACATTGCCCCTTCTCTCTTTTTCTCTCATTTTTTTATTTTCTCTTTTTTTCTTTTTTTTGGTGGGCTTCTTTGGCCTCGTTTTTTTATTTGGGATTCTTTGGCCTTTTTTATTTTTCATAAAGTCCGAAGTCTCATCCCGACTTGTGGGGGAATCATAGTCTCCATCATCCTTTCCTCACTGGGGCAATGCTCTAATAATGATGATCATCACACTTTTATGTACTTACAACTCAATATTACAACTCGATATCTAGAACAAAGATATGACGCTATATGAATGCCTCCGGCGGTGTACCGGGATGTGCAATGATCTAGCATAGCAATGACATCAAAAAACGGACAAGCCATGAAAACATCATGCTAGCTATCTTACGATCATGCAAATCAATATGACAATGAATGCTCAAGTCATGTATATGATGATGATGGAAGTTGCATGGCAATATATCTCGGAATGGCTATGGAAATGCCATGATAGGTAGGTATGGTGGCTGTTTTGAGAAAGATATAAGGACGCTTATGTGTGATAGAGCGTATCGTATCATGGGGTTTGGATGCACCAGCAAAGTTTGCACCAACTCTCGAGTGAGAAAGGGCAATGCACGGTACCAAAGAGGCTAGCAATGATGGAAGGGTGAGAGTGCGTATAATCCATGGACTCACATTAGTCATAAAGAACTCATATACTTATTGCAAAAGTTTATTAGCCCTCAAAGCAAAGTACTACGACGCATGCTCCTAGGGGGGAGGTTGGTAGGAGTTAACCATCGCGCGCCCCCGACCTTCACACAAAGATAAACAATCAAAATACAATGCACGCCAATTTGGTTACATAGTTAGGAGACCATACATGCATGCTTCGGGAATCACAAACCTTAACACCAATATCCTTACTAGACACAACCATCTAATAGAACCTCCCACATATTATCATCTCTATATCGCAAAACTATTGCAAGGAATCAAACATATCATATTCAGTGATCCACAAGTTTTATGTAGGATTTTATGACTAACCATGTGAATGACCAATTCATGTCATCTTTCTAAATGGATATAAGTGAAGCAAGAGAGTTTAATCTTTCTACAAAAGCTATGCCCACGCTCTAACAAATATAAGTGAAGCAAAAGAGCATTCTACAAATGGCGGTTTTCTATGTGAAGAGAAACAGGCAATCCAAACTTCAAATGATATAAGTGAAGCACATGAAGCATTCTATAAAGCCACACTCAAAAGATTTAAGTTAAGTGCAATGAGCATTCTATAAATCAACCAAGGACTATCTCATACCAGCATGATGCATAAAAGAAAAAGTGAAACTAAATGCAAAAGACGCTCCAAGACTTGCACATATCGCATGAACGAAACGAATCCGAAAACATACCGATACTTGTTGAAGAAAGAGGGGATGCCTTCCGGGGCATGCCCAAGCTTAGACACTTGAGTCGCCTTGAATAATTACTTGGGGTGCCTTGGGCATCCCCAAGCTTTATCTCTTGCCTCTCTTCCTTTTCGTCATATCGAGACCTCCTCGATCAAACACTTCATCCACACAAAACTTCAACAGAAAACTTGGTAATATCCGTTAGTATAATAAAGCAAATCACTACTCTAAGTACTGTTGCAAACCAATTCATATTTTGTTTTTGCATTGTGTCTACTGTAATATAGCTTTTCCATGGCTTAATCCACTCATAGAAATTGATAGTTTCATCAAAACAAGTAAACTATGCATCAAAATAGAATCTGTCAAAAACAGAACAATCTGTAGCAATCTGAACATTCACCATACTTCTGTTACCCCAAAAATTCTACCAAAATTAGGAAAAATAAACAATTTGTATAGAAATACAGTGCAAAAAGTTTTAGAACCGTTTGACATTCCAGTCAAAAAATGTAAAATGGCGCACTACAGCCAAAGTTTCTGTCCTGCACCGCACAAACCAACAAGCATTGTAAACATCCAAAAGGCAAACCTTGGAACATTATTTTTATAATACTATGGAATTGTACAAGGGGATAATTATTTTTGATGAAAAGTTTCTGTAATTAAGATTCACAAAGTTTCCGTGAGCATGAACAAAGTTCGAGGAGCTCTCCCACTTCAACAATGCTTGTCTTTCTCACTTTCACTTTCCTTTTTGAAAAGTTTTGGGTTCCCCTCTTTATTTTTTTGTTTTTAGACTATACAAAAGCACTCAACAGAAATAAATGACTCTCTAAAACTTCCGGGTTGTCTCCCTGGCAGCGCTTTCTTTAAAGCCATTAAGTTAGGCATATAGTGCTCAAGTAATGAATCCACCCGGATCCCAAGGTATATCAAAGCCAATTTTAATTAACAATGATTTGTAATTTAGTAGTGAGCACAAAGTAACATATATCATGCAACAACGAAGTCTAACTCTCTTCCTATGCATCGGCATGTCATAAAAGAACAATTCATGCACACCAAGTAAAGGCTAATGCATAGTATAGGCAGTTTCTTGCAATTTTATCATATTGGAAACATAGAGAGGTGGAGATATAGTTCCCCTCTCATAATAATTGCAAGTAGGAGCAGAAAGCATATGCATATTATATCTATCAAAATCATCATGTGGAATGGTAAAAGGCAACCCATCAATATAATCCTTAATAAGCACAAACTTCTCCGATATAGTGTAGTTGGGAAAATTCAAAAAGATAATAGGACTATCATGCGTGGGTGCAATAGCAACAATTTCATGTTTAACATAAGGAACTATACCAAGTTCATCTCCATAAGCATAATTCATATTGGCATCTTGGCCACAAGCATAGCAAGCATCATCAAAAACTGATATTTCAAAAGAATCAACAGGATCATAACAATCATCATAGCATCCATCCTTCGGTAAGCACGAAGGGAAATTAAACAATGTATGAGTTGAAGTGTTACTCTCATTAGAAGGTGGGCACGGGTAGCTAATCCGCTCTTCCTCCTTTTGTCCTTCACTCTCCTCATCATTTTTTCATCCAATGAGCTCACAGTTTCGTCAATTTCTTCTTCCATAGATTCCTACAAAATATTAGTCTGTTCTTGGACAGCAGAGACTTCCTCAATAAATGAATAAATATAGGCATTATATTCATAATTCTCATAACAATATTTAAGTATAGCAAAGCAAATTTTTCAGATCTGTAAATAACATCATCAAGATTTGCACACGTTTTAAACATTCAATTTCATATGCGCCCATAAAAGCAACGAATTCTTCTATTTGTTTTACATCATAGTAATCATATATACCATTAGCATAAGAAGCCAAGGTTTCATTATCATTAAATTTGCATGAAAAGGAAAGGTGTGGAGCCTTCATCCTAGAGCAACAAGTATAATCATATCTCAAGCATAGTTGACGAGCACACCAATGTAACATATGAATTTGATCCCATAATAGTTTCCCTTTTTATATCAAGCGATAATCCCTAAACTATTCACGTTGATCCAACGTGTCTCCCATAACATAATTGAATGGGGTTTTCTCAGGATTATCAAAGTAGTACATAATATCTTTCACATAGTGAGCATCGAGGGTTTTAGGAGGTTCCCCATCTCCGTGAGTAGCAAGTACACCTAATTTTTTTTGTATTTTTGTTCCATATCCATAAGTAAAGATGGAGAACAACTTAAAAGAGCAAATAAAAATTACTTAGTGATAAAGCAAACAAGCACACACGAGAATATTCACCCCACGCTATGACTCCTCGGCAACGGCGCCAGAAAAAGGTCTTGATAACCCACAAGTATAGGGGATCAATTGTAGCTTCTTTCGATAAGTAAGAGTGTAGAACCCAACAAAGAGCTAAAGGTAGAACAAATATTCCCTCAAGTTCTATCGACCACCGATACAACTCTACGCACGCTTAACGTTCGCTTTACCTAAAACAAGTATGAAACTAGAATCACTTTGTAGGTGTTGTTGGACAGGTTTGCAAGATAATAAATAGCACATAATTAAAAAGTACGGGCTGTTTAGATAAAGAAGCAATAAAGTAAATATAGCGAGTGTGGAAAAGTGGTGGTAGGAGTTGTGAAATTGTCCTTAAGCAATTGACTACTTTACTAGACCGATAGCAAGTTTTATGTGGGAGAGGCATAAGCTAACATACTTCCTCTTCTTGGATCATATGCACTTATGATTGGAACTCTAGCAAGCATCCGCAACTACTAAAGATCATTAAGGTAAAACCCAACCATAGCATTAAAGCATCAAGTCGCCTTTATCCCATACGCCACAACCCCCTTACACGGGTTTATGCTTCTGTCACTCAAGCAACCCACTATAGGCGAATCATGAACGTATTGCAACACCCTACAGCGGGAATCCCTCACGCTTGTGCGATAGAGCGGGCACAATAGGACAACAACATAACCACAAGCAAATTAAACTAATCATAGCAATTCACCAATCACCGATAGGACAACGAAAATCTACTCAGAATCATAGGATGGCAACACATCATTGGATAATAATATGAAGCATAAAGAACCATGTTCAAGTAGAGGGTACAACGGGTTGCGGGAGAGTGGACCGCTGAATACAGAAGGGGGAAGGTGATGGAGATGTTGGTGAATATGGCGGAGGTGTTGGTGTAGATCACGGTGATGATGATGGCCCCCGACGGCGTTCCGGCGGCACTGGAAGCAAGGGGGAGAGAGCCCCCCTTCTTCTTCTTCTTCCCTGACCTTCTCCCTAGATGGGAGAAGGGTTTCCCCTCTGGTTCATGGTCTCCATGGCGTGGGAGGGACGAGAGCCCCTCCGAGATTGGATCTGTCTCTCTGTCTCTCTCTGTTTCTACATTCCCTTATTCTGCCCTTTCACCGTTTCTTATATACCCGGAGATCCGTAACTCCGATTGGATTGAAACCTTCGCCCAGATTTTTCTCTGGAAATTAGCTTTCTTTCGGCAAAAGAAGAGCATCAACCGCCTTACGGGGTGCCCACGAGGGTCAGGGGCGCGCCCCTTGCCTCGTGGTCCCCTCGGGCACCGTCTCGCGTTGATTCTTCCTCTGAAATCTCATAAATATTCCAAAAATATTCTCTGTCCGGTTTTATCCCGTTTGGAATCTGTTTGATATGGGGATTCTGCGAAACATAAAACATGCAACAAACAGGAACTGGCACTGGGCACTGGATCAATATGTTAGTCCCAAAAATAGTATAAAAAGTTGCCAAAAGTATATGAAAGTTGAATAATATTGGCATGGAACAATCAAAAATTATTGGTACGACGAAGACGTATCAGCATCCCCAAGCTTAATCCCTACTCGTCCTCGAGTAGGTAACTGATAAAAAAGATAATTTTTGATGTGGAATGCTACCTAGCATAATCTTGATCATGTAATCTAATCATGGCATGAATATTAAGACACGAGTGATTCAAGGCAATAGTCTATCATTTGACATAAAAACAATAATAATTCGGGCATCCCAACAAGCAACCATGCCTTTCAAAATATCAATGCTAAAGAACGCTATCCCTACAAAATCATATAGTCTTGTATGCTCCCTTTTCTTAACACAAGGTACCCTTCATGCCCATCCCGGTGTTAGCCAAGCAATTGGTTCATACTTTTTAACGCGCTTTAGCTTTTCCAACCCTCACGCAATACATGAGCGCAAGCCATGGATATAGCACTATAGGTGGAATAGAGTATGATGGTGGAGGTTGTGTGAAGACAAAAAGGGAGAAAGTCTCACATCGACGCGGCTAATCAATGGGCTATGGAGATGCCCATCAATTGATGTCAATGCAAGGAGTAGGGATTGCCATGGAACAGATGCACTAGAGCTATAAGTGTATGAAAGCTCAAACTGAAACTAAGTGGTTGGGCATCCAACTTGCTTGCTCATGAAGACCTCGGGCATTTGAGGAAGCCCATCATTGGAATATACAAGCCAAGTTCTATAATGAAAAATTCCCGCTAGTATATGAAGGTGAAAGCATAGGAGACTCTCTCTATGAAGAACATGGTGCTACTTTGAAGCACAAGTGTGGTAAAAGGATAGTCTCATTGCCCCTTCTCTCTTTTTCTGTCATTTTTTATTTTCTCTTTTTTTTGGTGGGCTTCTTTGGCCTCTTTTATTTTTCATAAAGTCCGAAGTCTCATCCCAACTTGTGGGGGAATCATAGTCTCCATCATCCCTTCCTCACTGGGGCAATGCTCTAATAATGATGATCATCACACTTTTATGTACTTACAACTCAATATTACAACTCGATATCTAGAACAAAGATATGACGCTATATGAATGCCTCCGGCGGTGTACCGGGATGTGCCATGATCTAGCATAGCAATGACATCAAAAAATGGACAAGCCATGAAAACATCATGCTAGCTATCTTACGATCATGCAAAGAAATATGACAATGAATGCTCAAGTCATGTATATGATGATGATGGAAGTTGCATGGCAATATATCTCGGAATGGCTATGGAAATGCCATGATAGGTAGGTATGGTGGCTGTTTTGAGAAAGATATAAGGACGCTTATGTGTGATAGAGCGTATCGTATCACGGGGTTATGATGCACCGGCAAAGTTTGCACCAAATCTCGAGTGAGAAAGGGCAATGCACGGTACCGAAGAGGCTAGCAATGATGGAAGGGTGAGAGTGCGTATAATCCATGGACTCACATTAGTCATAAAGAACTCATATACTTATTGCAAAATTTTATTAGCCCTCAAAGCAAAGTACTATGACGCATGCTCCTAGGGGGGAGGTTGGTAGGAGTTAACCATCGCGCGCCCCCGACCTTCACACAAAGATAAACAATCAAAATACAATGCACGCCAATTTGGTTACATAGTTAGGAGACCATACATGCATGCTTCGGGAATCACAAACCTTAACACCAATATCCTTACTAGACACAACCATCTACTAGAACCTCCCACATATTATCATCTCTATATCGCAAAACTATTGCAAGGAATCAAACATATCATATTCAGTGATCCACAAGTTTTATGTATGATTTTATGACTAACCATGTGAATGACCAATTCCTGTCATCTCTCTAAATGGATATAAGTGCAGCAAGAGAGTTTAAATCTTTCTACAAAAGATATGCCCACACTCTAACAAATATAAGTGAAGCAAAAGAGCATTCTACAAATGGCGGTTTTCTATATGAAGAGAAACAGGCAATCCAAACTTCAAATGATATAAGTGAAGCACATGAAGCATTCTATAAAGCCACACTCAAAAGATTTAAGTTAAGTGCAATGAGAATTCTATTAATCAACCAAGTACTATCTCATATCAGCATGGTGCATAAAAGAAAAAGTGAAAACTAAATGCAAAAGACGCTCCAAGACTTGCACATATCGCATGAACGAAACGAATCCGAAAACATACCGATACTTGTTGAAGAAAGAGGGGATGCCTTCCGGGGCATCCCCAAGCTTAGACGTTTGATTCTCCTTGAAGATTTACTTGCGGTGCCTTGGGAATCCCCAAGCTTGAGCTCTTGCCTCTCTTCCTTTTCCTCACATCGAGACCTCCTCGATCAAACACTTCATCCACACAAAACTTTAACAGAAAACTCGGCAATATCCGTTAGTATAATAAAGCAAATCACTACTCTAAGTACTATTGCAAACCAATTCATATTTTGTTTTTGCATTGTGTCTACTGTAATATAGATTTTCCATGGCTTAATCCATTGATAGAAATTGGCAGTTTCATCAAAGCAAGTAAACTATGCATCAAAAACAGAATCTATCAAAAACAGAATAGTCTGTAGCAATCTAAACATTAACCATACTTCTAGTACCCCAAAATTTCTACAAAAATTAGGAGAAAAAATAAAATTGTATAGAAAGACAGTGCAAAAAGTTTCAGAACCGTTTGACGTTCCAGTAAAAAAAATGTAAAATTGCGCACTACAGCCAAAGTTTCTGTCCTGCACCGCAAAAACCAACAAGCATTGTAAACATCCTAAAAGCAAACCTGGGCACATTATTTTTATAATACAATGGAATTGTACAAGGGGATAATTATTTTTTATGAAAAGTTTCTATAATTAAGATTCACAAAGTTTCTGTGAGCATGAACAAAGTTCAAAGAGCTCTCACATTTCAACAATGCTTGTCTTTCTCACTTTCACTTTCCTTTTTGAAAAGTTTTGGGTTCCCTCTTTATTTTTTTGTTTTTAGACTATATAAAAGCAGTCAACATAAATAAATGACTCTCTAAAACTTCCGGGTTGTCTCCCTGGTAGTGCTTTCTTTAAAGCCATTAAGCTAGACATATAGTGCTCAAGTAATGAATCCATCCGGATCCCAAGGTATATCAAAGCCAATTTTAATTAACAATGATTTGTAATTTAGTAGTGAGCATAAAGTAACATATATCATGCAACAACAAAGTCTAACTCTCTTCCTATGCATCGGCATGTCATAAAAGAACAATTCATACACACCAAGTAAAGGCCAATGCATAGTATAGGCAGTTTCTTGCAATTTTATCATATTGGAAACATAGAGAGGTGGAGATATAGTTACTCTCTCATAATAATTGCAAGTAGGAGCAGAAAGCACATGCATATTATATCTATCAAAATCATCATGTGAAATGGTAAAAGGCAACCTATCAATATAATCCTTAATAAGCACAAACTTCTCTGATATAGTGTAGTTGGGAGAATTCAAAAAGATAATAGGACTATCATGCGTGGGTGCAATAGCAACAATTTCATGTTTAACATAAGGAACTATACCAAGTTCATCTCCATAAGCATAATTCATATTGGCATCTTGGCCACAAGCATAGCAAGCATCATCAAAAACTGATATTTCAAAAGAATCAACAGGATCATAACAATCATCATAGCATTCATCCTTCGGTAAGCACGAAGGGAAATTAAACAATGTATGAGTTGAAGTGTTACTCTCATTAGAAGGTGGGCACGGGTGAAAGTACATGTAGTCCCCATGTGTGGTTTTGGTAATTAATTAATGACAATCCTTATGGACTAATGTTTGCATTGAGATATACATTTGAAGATTAGTCCCATTGGAAAATGATTAAAGAATAATGGAAGAAAACTCCTTTGAAGCAACAATTACATCGAGATGATCAAAATGGAGTTCATTGGAGTATCTTAAGGGTTACCATGCTTAGAGCTATGGTTTGAGCCATAATGGATGAAGATCTTAAAAAGGATGATTTGAATGATGAATGCTAGGAGTGGCTCAAAGATATGATCATAATGGACTCATGTGTTGAGTCATGATTGAGCAAGCCATTCAAGTGAAGAATTCAATATACCCTTCATGATGTCAAGATTAAACATGGAGTAGAGATATCGGTTGACCAAGTTGAAGCTCAGAGATTGAACTCTAAATGGTCAACACACAAGCGCAAATGATGCACCTAGACTTCACCAATGTCTTGCCTTCAACTTGAGCCAAGAAGAAACATCAACATCAAGCTCAAGTGAAAGGCTTGAGTCAAAGGTATTAGTTCCTTTGGCGTTAGTGTTGTGGAGAGATTACCACCGAAGAAAAATATACACTCAAGAATGGTTCTCGATAGCTATGTAGTATAGCTCTTTTATGTTTCTTGAGTTATAGGGATCCCGCACTATTAAGAGGGGATCAAAGGGGTTAGTGCTAGATTTTCTCAAGTCAACATCTTCTATTTCTACTTCTCACATCATATTCCAACATAGGCACATTTCACTCCCATCCAATACAAATACAATATGCCCATACATCTACCAAAGTAAATCCATAGCCAAATAGGTTCCCCAAAGTATATGATCTTACATTTCCATACTTTGCACCCTCCATTTTGTTTTATATTGGTTGGTTCTCTATGCGAGGACCTGGAGCTTTTCCATAGCTTCAAAACAAGCCCAAGATCATCAAAATCGGAGTCCGGATGTGAAAGTTATGCATGTTTTACTTTTGGGGCGGCTGCAGTTTTTGTGTTGGCCGGATGTCCGGGATTTTCCCCGGATGTCCGGCCACTGCTATCCAGAGGGCGTCTGATTTGTGTGAAATCACCGGATGTCCGGCCCATGGCCCGGATGTCCGGCCGTAGATGTCCAGAAACCTTACCGAAATATTGTTTGTACACGCCGGATGTCCGGGACTTGGCCGGATGTCCGGGGCCCCAAGTTTGGCCAGATGTCCGGGCTTCGGCCAGATGTCCGGGCCCTGTAATCTGTTTTCCACATACGTGTGTGTGATTCTCAGCCGCCGGATGTCCGGCCATTGCCCGGATGTCCGGCCCGGCACTGCCACTTACACTAAAACAGCTAGTTTTCTTGGCACACTATATATACCCCTCTACCAATCAGGTAGAGGGTTGACCACTTCTTCCCAAATCGCCCCAAGAACACAAGTGGCTCCCTCTCACTTCTATGACACCAAATCTTAGATCCCGGAGAGATTTCTGAGAGTTCTTGAGAGTTTTCCCAATCAAGTGATAGATCCACTCCCTCTCCCTCTCTTGACCAAAGAAATTCGTGATTTGAGAAAATCTTGAGCATTTCCCCTTTGTTCCTGTTACTCTTGGAGGTTGGAGACTCCTAGGCGGTAGGAGTGCTCCGGTGAGGAATCAACTTGTGATTTGTCCCCCGGAAAGTTTGTGAAGGTTTGGAGGTCGCCTCAAGGTCTACCACTAGTGGTTGAGAATCGCCTTCGTGGTGATATCTCAAGGAGAATAGGGTGAGCCTTCGTGGCGTTGGTGTCAGGACACCGATCCAATGCCACACCGGTCTAGCATGTAACACCTCATATCACTTTGGGGCCTCACGCACGGTATCCCCACGGGTGTCTCCTTACCAGGCCTAGGACCGTTTGCGCCTTTTGGCTCACGTATATGATGGTGTCACTAGCATCCATATGACAAGGAACCCGGGCTGACATGGCTAGTCGTAAACCCAAAGTGGCACTAACTTACAGGGACAGGCATACATGACCCATCAACAAACGTGTCGGTCATCAGTGAGCGAATCCGGGCTGTAGCAACTAGGCTAGCAGGGCTCCGGTAAACCGGGCTATAGCGGGCTAACAGGACTCCGGTAAATAGCGCGTGACATTTCCCCGAAGGGACAGGCACAGGAACGAAGAAGGACACATGCCGGCCAGCCTAAGTGTTCCGGAGCAGTAGCAAGCTACCAAGGCTCAGTGGAAGCACTAGGAGACATTTCCTGGTAAGAGAGGCTACCAAGGATAAACAACTAGATAGTCAGATCCCACACATACCAAGCATTTCAAAAACATACACACAATATGCTCGATATGTGCAAATACAACATGGCATCACAACATGACTCTACAACTCAAGTATTTTATTCAATAGGCTCCGAGGAGCGAGATATTACAAACATGGGTCTTTCGACCCAGCATTCAGAGCATAGAAGTCAAAGCACATGCGGATGGTTAACATGTCTGAGTACATACATTTACAAATGAAAAAGGCTGAGAAGCCTGACTATCTACCAGATGCTGCCGAGGGCACAAGATCGTAGCTGAGGTAACAAGCTAAACGAAGAAGTCAAAGAACTACTAATGAGACTGAAGTCTCTCTGCAAAAACATAAATTAAGCAAACGTGAGTACAAATGTACCTAGCAAGACTTACATCAGAACTAACTACATATGCATCATTGTCAACAAAGAGGGTGGTGGGGTTTAACTGCAGCAAGCCAGCTTTGACTCGGTGGCTATCCTGAACTACGACTGCAAGTAACTCTTTTGAGGTGGCGCACACGAGTCCACATATTCACCATATCAGTACACCACTATGGATCAGCTCCCGTCTTCCTACGAGAACACCATCCATAGCACTCACGCTTATCTTGCGTATTTTAGAGTATCCACTTTCACTTGTCTATGAACTGTACAAGCGACCCAGAAGTCCTTTACCGTGTACACGGCTATTCGAATAGATAATGTTAACCCTGCAGGGGTGTACTTCTTCACACACGCTCTCGCCACTTACCGCCATGTACACGTCATGTATCTCGGCAACCTTCAAGCGGAAGCCTGGCGAGGGTGTCGGCCACGACCTGACTAACCACACAGGACTCTAGGCCAGGTTTATCGCCTATTCGGGTTCCATCCGCAAGGAGATCCGGCCGGGGTGTCGCTCACGGCCCCAAACGATGTGTGCAGGGTTCCCGAGCCCACCATCCGGGTGCCACTCGGTACACCAGGCCACGTGTGCCTAGTCTGTCCCAAGCCCACCCTGTCGGGTGCCACTTGGTAGAAAAATAGCACTACCTACAAACACAAGAAACTAGTTGCGACTCCTGGACAGAGATCAAGTTGGTTAATAAGTCGAGAGGGGTCGAGTTACCAGAACCCAATGTGTGGTAGTAACTGTTCATGGATCACAAACACAGAACTTAGTTCCTGAGGATGGCTGCAATGAGACAACCCACCATGTACTCCTACATGGCCTCTCACCGCTACCTTTACCAAATCGTGTTCACACACTTAGCTCTCAACAGTAGGACATGTTCACCACATTCCAATTCATCCCCGATGAATCAGACCTGACTCAACTCTAAGCAGTAGCAGGCATGACAAACAAGCATGAATGAGTTGGCACATTAGGGCTCGAACAACTCCTACTCATGCTAGTGGGTTTCATCTATTTACTGTGGCAATGACAGGTCATGCAGAGGATAAAGGGGTTCAACTACCGCAGCAAGTAACAGTTGAATCGTTGTTGTCCTAATGCAGTAAAAGAGAGCAGGAGCGAGAGAGTGGGATTGTATCAGAATGAACAAGGGGGTTTTGCTTGCCTGGCACTTCTGAAGATAGTATAGTTCTTCATCGGTGTCATCTATCTCATCGTCGGAACCACGTCTACCGAGGGGGAACAACACCGACAAACAGAGAAGAAACACGATCAATGCAATGCAACATTATGATGCATGATTATTACATGGCAACAAGCTGGTGTTTTGAGCTAATGCAACTAGCCACAAAGTTAAATGAAGTTGGTTTGAACCCTAAGTTCAAATCCAACTCCATATGTGGAATTCAAATGCCATTTATATGATTTGTCCTAAACAGCAGCCATAAGTTGTTCTAACATGAATGAAAATGGTACCGATGGATAGATTGGATTTTTCTGATCATTTTTCATATATAAATTATTTGATTTGGAGCTACGGTTGATTTTCTATGATTTTTAGAAGTTTTGGCTATTTTCTGGAATTTCATGTATAAGAATAAATCCAGAAAAGGAGTTACTGCGTCAGCACTATGTCACTGTGACGTAGCGGTCAACAGGCGCAGTCCAGGTCAACCCTGACCTATGGGTCCCACCTGTCAGTAGTTAGTTAACGAACTAAATTTAGTTAGCGTTAAACTAATACTAACCTAGTTTAGTTAGTTGCCTGGGGCCCACGCGTCAGTGACCCAGGGGGTCAAACTGGGCCCACCTGGTCAATGGTCAGCAGGGCCAAACCCACCAGCGACTCGATGCCGGCGAGGCCCGAGACGGTGGCGCGGCTCAGAAAATGCCCACAGGGCACGGGCGAGGCTGTTCTTGGGCTCGTTGGAGAGCTCTTGCAGGCGCGCGTCTAGTGGTGCTGGAGGCCGGGCCTATGGTGGCCGGAGCCAACGGCGGCGAGCACGAAAAGCGGCGGCCGTCGTTCGAGTGAGTTGCGGGTTCGGTGTTGCAGCTCGCAAGCGAGCCAACTAATGCACTGGGGCTGCTCTACGGGGTGCTACGAGCGTGTTGGAGTCGCCGGGCTGACCAAATGGTCACCGGAGCTACATTGACGGCGAGCTCGGCCGGCGGCGTGCTGTGGGCAGCAAGGGGGCGATGACTACGGCGAGCAAGAGGAAGCAGGGTTAGGGGGGTTAGATGCAGGTGCTCACAGCGAGTCCAACAAGCGCGAGGGCGAGGTCGGGGACGTCCCGTAGCTCCCGAATCGGCGGCGATGAGCTTCGGTGGCCGGCGACGGAAACGGCGATGGCGACGATGAAGCAGCATGTCCGAGGCCGGGAGAATCATCGAGGAGGAAGAGGCAGATGAGGCGGAGCTTGTGGACTAGCTGGCTTGGCATGGGGATGCTGGCGGTCGCGGCAAAGGCGAACAGCGGCGACAGTGGTCCTCGGGCGTCACGCGAGAGAGTGAAGGAGAGGAGGGGAATGGGCACGGAAGAGTGAGAGGGGTACGGGGCGGTCGAGGGGAAGTGCGTGGTGCTCAGGGCCGTCGCCAGCTGCGAGCAAGCAGGTAGGAGGTGCCCGCACGGCGGTGCACGCGCGTCGGGAACGCGCCCGTCCTCCTGGCAGAGGAGGAAGACGACAGGGGAGGTGGCGGTGGTGGGCTGGGCCGACCTGCTACAGTGCTGGGCTGCACAGGTGCAGCCAGGTAAGATTCTCTCTCGTTTATTTGTTTCTCTTTTCTATTTTTCTTCCTCTGTTTTGATTTAGTTTAGCAACTAAATCATTTTAATGAATGCTGTAGGTTATTATATGGCTTGCTAAAATATATACAAAGCCACTCACAAACTTCCAGAATTATTGGAGTCATACTTAATATATATTAAATATAAATCCAAAGCAAATAGTTGTTGGATTAATTCAAATGGCCAAAATAAATATTTCTGTGACTCCAAAAATATTGGTTTGAATTTTACCTCTTACCAATATTTCTATAGAATAACAGGAACATTTTCCTGGACTCATTTGAGAAGATTTTAAGGTTGGTTATTTTTGAACTGATTTCTGAGGGTTTCACATGTCCCCATTGAAATATAAACATGATGACATGGATGAGGATGCAACTAATTACAAACAAAGATCTAGGGCTGTGACAACTCACCCCCACTAAACAAGAATCTCGTCCCGAGATTCAAGTCGTGAGGTAAGAAGACAGAGGGGTTCAAGCTAACACGGTCTTCACGGTCCAGGTTGCACTTCATAAGAACGTTGACACGATCACCATCTTTGTCTTGATGTCTTGCTCTCAGAACTCTAACTAACATGACAATGAGAGGAAAGGAAAAACTCCAGAAGGATCAATCTTACCAAAGATCGAACAACTTAGGATCACTCATCGAGTGAGATATTGAAACATCTCTCGAGCTGGGACACGAAACACATCGAGAGGGATGGAAGAACAGGCGACGGGGTTTGATTTGGTGGGCAACAATTCCACGCTTAGAAAGATGGTGGACGGTGTCAAGGTGGCGAGGAAATAATTGTGATGGTCCCATAACGGGGCACTTTGGAAAAGGTGACTCGAAGAACTATTCCCTTAAGTGGCAAAAAGAATTACTTTTGATTCAGAGATCATTGAAACTCTTTATACCATCCTGAGGCAATTCACAACAATCGTTTGGCGGTGTACAAAGGGATGGCATACCCGGACTAGAATGGATGATGTGGACTACCTTGTTGAAGACAACGTAATGAATGATTTTTGCTTATCATCAGAGGTGGAGGGGACCAATGGTACGTCCACCTTGGGAGATGATATTGGCACAATGGTGGTGCAAGCTGGGGAAAAGAATGCAAATGCTAGGAATGATCCAACCATCATATCTGCCTGAGATTCAGATCTGGTTGGTGTCAGGATATTCCAGACCCATCCAGTCTAGAGAGAAAAATGAAGTTTGCAACAAAAATCGACGAGATGGCATTGCGAGAATCTCGGGAGATGAACTACGATAGCAAGCTCCAAAACATGAGCTGGTTCTGCTAAACATGTGTGAACATGCTGTCCTAGACAAACATGACCACATAGTAGTCTTATGATAAAACGCTACCGAGTTCAGGTGGGGAACCATCATCGCAGATAATGAAGTCCTTGCATAAGTCATATGATTAGCTCTAATGAAGAAACTTCTTCTCCTTGAACAAATCAGTTAGGGGCTTGGTGTGCTAGGGAATTCATATGGAATGAAGATGATCAGTCTATCAGACCATAGAATACTTTGCACATTCATGACTGACTTGGGATGATTCCAGAGAAGCAAAAACAAACTTTCTCAGATCCACGGCGACAACTTACATCAAATGCACGTGAATTAGAGGAAGTCACTTCTTTCATCCAAACATAGGCTTCATGAGCGAAACACGAAGATAATGCTTACAAAAGTTTCCAACACTAGCTTGATGTTCAACATGAATCGTGGAGGAGACAAAGTGCTGCTGATGGGCTCAACAGTAACTCATCGGAATTTCCATATCACTGGACTTCCACCATCATGTGAACACGGTGATAGCATTGGTTAGACCAAAAGATGTAATGGTATATGCTCGAGGAATCAACCACGAGTAAGACAACATTACGAACATCGTTGGTTCTGATTTGACTTGACAATAGTCCATACTCAAGTCAATGTTTTGACAAGGCAATAGATCCAACAACTAATCACAAGGACCAATCGATGGAGATATCATCTTTCTTCAATACACACACACACACAAAAGATATCCCTTAACATGAACTAAGTCAGACAAGCTTTTATCTTCCAACTCTCCAAGTTGTTGTTTAGCTTAACAACTAGCTCAGGGGTATCCAACACAGATTCTTGGAGAAGGGGTGATCTATAAAAAAACCAACTTGATCACGAGTTCAACATAACAGTCAGGGGATAATCTAGTAACACTTCCGAGAAGATATTCGGAAAATCATGAACCACCAGTATGTTACTAAGGTCGAGAACAATCTTGCTTTTCAGGGCAAGACGATATGAGCAAATAAGCAAGGGATTGAATAACCTTAACTCATTGATCGAAGAGTGCACCAGAAATAAGGACTAGGTATCACAATCTATCTTAGAATGATGATTCAATAACCAACACACTAAGAATGAGATTATTGTCCATTAACTACCAAGCAACGGGGTTGCTGGCAGTATTGATTTCACACATCACGATTCACTTGTCGGCATTCCGGTTACAATAACATGGGAACCGAGGAATTAACAATGATGGCAAGAAGTATCACTACATCAAGAATTCACAAGAGATGGTGCAATTCTCATGACAATCCCGACGTAAAGAGGGTAACACTCCCAGGTGGAATAGAACAAAAGCTGGATTAGCATTTGATCTGTGAAACACAACTACTTTGACCCAATCCTGGATATTGATGAGGTACTGGAGTTTGTTTCTCCTAGTCATTCCAGAATAGAATGGCTTGACGGACCACAAGAGTAATGGCATCGATAACACGGGTGCACGACTACTCCTGACTATCAATTGATAGACGGGGGTCAGAATACCACTAAAGAGGGACAACTCAAAGGAACATACGATTTTCTGAGTTGTGGATGCATGGACTAGCATGTCGAACGAGTTCAACATATTTCTTCCGGATAACCCATGCAGAAAGGTTGAACTGGCAGAGTCACAATATAGAAAGAAGAACTCATCAAGAGCACTCTAGTGGTGATCTTTTGGTTCAAGAACTTTTGCCATAAGCAGTTCATGGTATTTGGAAGAAGGATATACCACGGACCTCGAGGACTAACACAAAGGTTACTAATAACCTAAGGGAGCTAGCAATTACTATCAACATGAAGTAAGTCGGGTGAATCTCGGGTTCAAAACCCAGAAGTGGAATACCTACATACTAAGTGGCATCACGGGATGCTTTCGAGAATGATGGCCAGAATCATCACACTGGGAACACAAAGCATGGCTAAATTACTAGGTGATACTCTAGACACCTAAGGTCATAATAATAGCTCCAACATATATGTCGAGGCAATAGAGTACCTCAACGCACCGATTAGTGTGGTTAATCTGGCACAAAGGACATTGAAAATAGAGGAAGAGGATTTGCAAATGCATCAGATTGTTTAGAAACCTGGAATGACTCGGACAACATAACGGCTGTAAATGCTCGAAAAGGATTTGAGACTTGCTACAAGAATGGTGGCATAACCACTCAGAAGCACAATATCAAGGATTTGAGATCAAGAGTTAACATACAGAAATAGTAGGAACTGAACTGAGGCTTGAATTCAACAATCTTACAAGTCTACAGAGTAGTAACACGTGATCCTGATAGAAAGAGGAGAAAGCCTAGTTCCTTAACCCCGTAGGAGAGATAAGATGACTAAGATCAGAGGGCATAAGGTAAAGGAGCAAAAAGAGCCTTACGTTCCATCCCACAATCAATTCCCTTACATAACTAAAGAATTTCTAGACTCAACTTCGACCAGTTTGGCTTGGTAGTCCTACAGGCAGTCAGGCTCTGATACCAAAGCTGTCAGGACCCCGATCCAATGCCACACCGATCTAGCATGTAACACCTCATATCACTTTGCGGCCTCACACACGGTATCCCCACGGGTGTCGCCTTACCAGGCCCGGGACCGTTTGTGCCTTTTGGCTCACGTATATGATGGTGTCGCTAGCATCCATATGACAAGGAACCCGGGCTGACATGGCTAGTCGTAGACCCAAAGTAGCACTAACTTACAGGGACAGGCATACATGACCCAGCAACGAACGTGTCGGTCATCAGCGAGTGAATCTGGGCTATAGCAACTGGGCTAGCAGGACTCCTGTAAATCGGGCTGTAGCGGGCTAACAGGACTCCGGTAAACACCGCGTGACATTTCCCCGAAGGGACAGACACATGAACGAAGAAGGACACATGCCGGCCAGCCTAAGTGTTCCGGAGCAGTACCAAGCTACCAAGGCTCAGTGGAAGCACTAGGAGACATTTCCCGGTAAGAGAGGCTACCAAGGATAAACAACTAGATAGTCAGATCCCACACATACCAAGCATTTCAAAAACAAACACACAATATGCTCGATATGTGCAAATACAACATGGCATCACAACATGACTCTACAACTCAAGTATTTTATTCAATAGGCTCCGAGGAGCGAGATATTACAAACATGGGTCTTTCGACCCAGCATTCAGAGCATACAAGTCAAAGCACATGCGGAAGCTTAACATGTCTGAGTACAGACATTTACAAATGAAAAAGGCTGAGAAGACTGACTATCTACCAGATCCTGCCAAGGGCACAAGATCGTAGCTGAGGTAACAAGCTAAACATCGAAGTCCACGAGGAACTACTAATGAGACTAAAGTCTCTCTACAAAAACATAAATTAAGCAAACGTGAGTACAAATGTACCCAGCAAGACTTACATCAGAACTAACTACATATGCATCATTGTCAACAAAGAGGGTGGTGGGGTTTAACTGCAGGAAGCCAGCTTTGACTCGGTGGCTATCCTGAACTACGACTGCAAGTAACTCTTTTGAGGTGGCGCACACGAGTCCACATATTCACCATATCAATACACCACTATGGATCCGCTCCCGTCTTCCTACGAGAACGCCATCCATAGCACTCACGCTTATCTTGCGTATTTTAGAGTATCCACTTTCACTTGTCTATGAACTGTACAGGCGACCCAGAAGTCCTTTACCGCGGACACGGCTATTCTAATAGATAATGTTAACCCTGCAGGGGTGTACTTCTTCACACACGCTCTCGCCACTTACCGCCATGCACACGTCATGTATCTCGGCAACCTTCAAGCAGAATCCTGGCGAGGGTGTCAGCCAACACCTGACTAACCACACAAGACTCTAGGCCAGGTTTATCGCCTATTCGGGTTCCATCCGCAAGGAGATCCGGCCGGGGTGTCGCTCACGGCCCCAAATGATGTGTGCAGGGTTCCCGAGCCCACCATCCGGGTGCCACTCGATACACCAGGCCACGTGTGCCTAGTCTGTCCCAAGCCCACCCTGCCGGGTGCCACTTGGTAGAAAAATAGCACTACCTACAAACACCAGAAACTAGTTGCGACTCCTGGACAAAGATCAAGTTGGTTAATAAGTCGAGAGGGGTCGAGTTACCGGAACACAATGTGTGGTAGTACCTGTTCATGGATCACAAACACAGAACTCAGTTCCTGAGGACGGCTGCAATGAGACAACCCACCATGTACTCCTACATGGCCTCTCACTGCTACCTTTACCAAATCGTGTTCACACACTTAGCTCGCAACAGTAGGACATGTTCACCACATTCCAATTCATCCCCGATGAATCAGACCTGACTCAAGTCTAAGCAGTAGCAGGCATGACAAACAAGCATGAATGAGTAGGCACATCAGGGCTCAAACAACTCCTACTCATGCTAGTGGGTTTCATCTATTTACTGTGGCAATGATAGGTCATGCAGAGGATAAAGGGGTTCAACTACCGCAGCAAGTAACAGTTGAATTGTTGTTGTCGTAATGCAGTAAAAGGGAGCAGGAGCGAGAGAGTGGGATCGTATCGGAATGAACAAGGGGGTTTTGCTTGCCTGGCACTTCTGAAGATAGTATAGTTCTTCATCGGTGTCATCGATCTCATCGTCGGAACCACGTCTACCGAGGGGGAACAACACCGACAAACAGAGAAGAAACACAATCAATGCAATGCAACATTATGATGCATGATTATGACATGGCAACATGCTGGTGTTTTGAGCTAATGCAACTAGCCACAAAGTTAAATGAAGTTGGTTTGAACCCTAAGTTCAAATCCAACTCCATATGTGAAATTCAAATGCCATTTGTATGATTTGTCCTAAACAGCAGCCATAAGTTGTTCTAACATGAATGAAAATGGTACCAATGGATAGATTGGATTTTTCTGATCATTTTTCATATATAAAATTATTTGATTTGGAGCTACGGTTGATTTTCTATGATTTTTAGAAGTTTTGGCTATTTTCTGGAATTTCGTGTATAAGAATAAATCCAGAAAAGGAGTTACTGCGTCAGCACTACGTCAGTGTCACGTCAGCGGTCAACAGGCGCGGTCCAGGTCAACCTTGACCTGTTGGTCCTGCCTGTTAGTAGTTAGTTTACTAACTAAATTTAGTTAGCGTTAAACTAATACTAACCTAGTTTAGTTAGTGGCCTGGGACCCACGCGTGAGTGACCCAGGGGGGTCAAACTGGGCCCACCCGGTCAATGGTCAGCGGGGTCAAACCCACCGGCGACTCGACGCCGGCGAGGCCCGAGACGGTGGCGCGGCTCGGAAAACGCCCACAGGGCATGGGCGAGGCTGTTCTTGGGCTCGTTGGAGAGCTCTTGCAGGCGCGCGTCTAGTGGTGGTGGAGGTCGGGCCTATGGTGGCCGGAGCCAACGGCGGCGAGAACGAAAGCGGCGGCCGTCGTTCGGCTGAGTTGCGGGTTCGGTGTTGCAGCTCACAAGTGAGCCAACTGATGCACTGGGGCTGCTCTACGGGGTGCTACGAGCGTGTTGGAGTCGCCGGGGTGACCAAATGGTCACTGGAGCTACGTTGACGGCGAGCTCGGCCGGCGGCGTGCTGCGGGCAGCAAGGGGGCGATGGCTATGGCGAGCAAGAGGCAGCGGGGTTAGGGGCGTTAGATGCAGGTGCTCACAGCGAGTCCAACGAGCGCGAGGGCGAGGTCGGGGACGCCCGGTAGCTCCCGAATTGGCGGTGATGAGCTTCGGTGGCAGGCGATGAAAACGGCGATGGTGACGATGAAGCAGCGCGTGCGAGGCCGGGAGAATCGTCAAGGAGGAAGAGGCAGATGAGGCGGAGCTCGTGGACTAGCTGGCTTGGCATGGGGATGCTAGCGGCCGCAGCAAAGGTGAACGGCGGCGAAAGTGGTCCTCGGGCGTCACGCGAGAGAGCGAAGGAGAGGAGGGGAATGGGCACGGGAGAGTGAGAGGGGTACGGGGCGGTCGAGGGGAAGTGTGTGGCGCTCGGGGCCGTCACCAGCAGCGAGCAAGCAGGCAGGAGGTGGCCGCACGACGGTGCGCGCGCGTCGGGCATGCGCCCGTCCTCCTGGCAGAGGAGGAAGACGACAGGGGAGGTGGCGGTGGTGGGCTGGGCCGGCCAGCTACAGTGCTGGGCCGGTTGGTGGGCTGCACAGATGCGGCTAGGTAAGATTCTCTCTCTCTTTTATTTGTTTCTGTTTTCTATTTTTCTTCCTCTGTTTTGATTTAGTTTAGCAACTAAATCATTTTAATAAATTCTGTAGGTTATTATATGGCTTGCTAAAATATATACAAAGCCACTCACAAACTTCCAGAATTATTGGAGTCATATTTAATAGTTATTGGATTAATTCAAATGGCCAAAATAAATATTTCTGTGACTCCAAAAATATTGGTTTGAATTTTACCTCTTACCAATATTTCTATAGAATAACAGGAACATTTTCTTGGACTCATTTGAGAAGATTTTAAGGTTGGTTATTTTTGAACTGATTTTTGAGGGTTTCACATGTCCCCATTTCAAGTTCATTGAAATATAAGCATGATGACATGGATGAGGATGCAACTAATTACAAACAAAGATCTAGGGCCGTGACAGTCGGTGTGCCTTCATGGTAACATCCACCTCTCTAACGGTGACTAGCTTCCCTCCAAGGAAGTGAACATCGGGATGCATCCTCGTCTTCGTGACTTTGGTTATCCCTAACCCTAACTCCTTACTTGTGGTTTACTTTGGTCACTTGACCGTGCATTCACTCTATCTTGTTGTCCTCATTATATTGTGTTGGTTACCATATCGTAGAGATTATTTAGGCCAACACTTTATAGTCCGCAATTCATACTTCCTACTATTGTTCTATCTTGTGTTTAGTGTCATTGCTAGCTTGTAACATATCTTGTGTAAGCTTGTAGTGCTTACTTGAGTTTGCTTGTATCATTCAATTCCATATATTGTGATACAATTTGTGTAAGCTTGTATTTCCTACTTGTGGGTGTGTGTATTATTCATTTCCATATCTCGTGATATACATTGAGTAAGTTTGTGTAACTTACTTGTGCTTACTCATATCCTTGTTGTTCTCATCTTGTTTATGCTAAGTTGTTGGTGCACTTAGTGAGCCTAGTATATTTAGGATTTGTGCGTGAAAAGTATCCGCTTAGTTTATTTCCGCATTAGGATATAGCCAAATCCGTAAAAGATTTTAAAACGCCTATTCACCCCCTCTAGGCGACATCGTGGTCCTTTCAACGGGTAGCTAATCCGCTCTTCCACCTTCTGTTCTTCGCTCTCATCATCATCTTTTTCATCCAATGAACTGACAATTTCGTCAATTTCTTCTTCCATAGATTCCTGCAAAATATTAATCTCTTCTTGGACAGCGGAGACTTCCTCAATAAATGCATCAATATCGGCATTATATTCATAATTCTCATAACAATATTTAAGTATAGTAAAAGTTTTAGATCTGTAAACAACATCATCAAGATTTTCACACGTTTTAAACAAACATTCAATTTCATAAGCGCCATAAAAGCAACGAATTCTTCTATTTGTTCAACATCATAGTAATCTGTCGGATATCGGGTTCCGGCAAAACCCTTAAGGTTCGAACTCTGG
The DNA here is from genome assembly GCF_002162155.2 of Triticum dicoccoides. Lineage (NCBI taxonomy): Eukaryota > Viridiplantae > Streptophyta > Magnoliopsida > Poales > Poaceae > Triticum > Triticum dicoccoides. The sequence continues at coordinate 169,277,854 of NC_041389.1, forward strand.
GGTGCACACGAAGATCTACTCCCTACCGATCCACGCCCCAAAACCTCGCCGTCAATCTAAGCTAACACGATGAACAACACAAGGGACACAAGGTTTATACTGGTTCGGGCCACCATTGTGGTGCAATACCCTAATCCAGTGTGTGGTGTGGTGGATTGCCTCTAGGGCTGATGATGAACAGTACAGAGGAAGAACAGCCTCGCGAGAGGTGTTCTTGAGCTGGTGCGGTGTTCTACTAGGGAATGATTCGATCGGGTCTAGACGAGATGACCCCCTCTCTACTGTGGTGGCTATCTCTATATATAGAGGCCCTGGTCCTCTTCCCAAATATTAAGCGGGAAGGGAGCCAACAACGGCCATTTTGAAGGGGGGCAGCTAGTACAAGCTATCCTGACTAAAGTTGGTCTTCGACTACCAAAGGCACTGGCGATGATGCCGTCTTGGGCTCCACGGTGATCTCCATCCTGCTGTCCTGCTGGTCTTGGTCTCATTGCACCAATATGGAAAACTTTGCTTGATGCCTCGGTACTCCGCGCCTGCGCTTGCCCCCTTTGCACCAAAGAGGAAACGAGGACACTGCGCTGGCTGGCGCCTGCCTGGTCTCGATCATCATGGCTTGCATCACGAGAACCTCGCGAGGTACTCCTTGCCTTGATTTCTCTGCCTCCTCGTGAGCCTGCCTGGTGAGGCCGCCTGAGGGAGTCCTGGACTAGGGGGTGTCCGGATAGCCGAACTATCATCGTTGGCCAGACTCCAAGACTATGAAGATACAAGATTGAAGACTTCGTCCCGTGTCCGGATGGGACTTTCCTTGGCGTGGAAGGCAAGCTTGGCAATACGGATATGTAGATCTCCTACCATTGTAACCAACTCTGTGTAACCCTAGCCCTCTCCAGTGTCTATATAAACCGGAGGGTTTTAGTCCATAGGACGAACAACAATCATACCATAGGCTAGCTTCTAGGGTTTAGCCTCCTTGATCTCGTGGTAGATCCACTCTTGTACTACCCATATCATCAATATCAATCAAGCAGGAGTAGGGTTTTACCTCCATCGAGAGGGCCCGAACCTGGGTAAAAACATCGTGTCCCTTGTCTCCTGTTACCATCTGCCTAGACGCACAGTTCGGGACCCCCTACCCGAGATCCGCCGGTTTTGACACCGACATTGGTGCTTTCATTGAGAGTTCCTCTGTGTCGTCACCTATTGGCCCAATGGCTCCTTCGATCATCAACAACGACGTGATCCAGGGCGAGACTTTTCTCCCCGGACAGATCTTCGTATTCGGCGGCTTTGCACCGCGGGCCAATTCGCTTGGCCATCTGGAGCAGATTGAAAGCTACGCCCCTGGCCATCAGGTCAGATTTGGAAGTTTGAACTTCACGGCCGACATCTGCGGAGACTTGATCTTCGACGGATTCGAGCCACAGCCGTGCGCGCCGCACTGTCACGATGAGCATGATCTAGCTCTGCTGCTGGACAGTGCCCTGGAGGCCGCACACGAGTCCGCTCCGACCCTTAACTCGGAGCCGACTGCGCCAATCGAGGATGGGTGGCTAGACACCGCCTCGGGGGCCGCTACCTCTACGGCGACGGAGCCGAATACCGACCCTGTCCCTTGTGAAGCTCGTGACTCCGAGGTTCCGGATTCCTCGCCGGACTCTGAAAGTCCCGCGCCCCTACCAATCGAATCCGATTGGGCGCCGATCATGGAGTTCACCGCCGCGGACATCTTTTAGCACTCGCCTTTCGGCGACATCCTGAATTCGCTAAAGTATCTCTCGTTATCAGGAGAGCCCCGGCCGGATTACGGTCAGGACGGTTGGGATGCGGACGGCGAAGAAATTCAAAGCCCACCCACCACCCACTTTGTAGCCACTGTCGACGACCTAACCGACATGCTAGACTTCGACTCCGAAGACATCGACGGTATGGATGACGATGCCGGAGACGACCAAGAACCAGCGCCTACGACGAACTGGAAAGCCACCTCTTCATACGACATATACATGGTGGACATCCCAATGGATGGGAATGGCGAAGGAACAGCGGAGGAAGACCCCTCCAAGAAACAGCCTAAGCGCCGGCGTCAGCGGCGCCGCTCTAAATCCCGCCATAGCAAGAATGGAGATTCCGGCACCGAAGACAATAACACCCCAGACAGTGCCGAAGACAACCCCCTCCAGCAAGATTCAACACAGGAGGATGAAGAAGCCAACCCTCATGAGAGAGCGGCAGACGAAGAGGTAGAGGACGATAATTACATGCCTCCCTCCGGAGATGAGGCAAGCCTCGACGACGACGAATTCGTCGTGCCTGAGGATCCCATCGAACAAGAGCGTTTTAAACACAGGCTTATGGCCACGGCAAGCAGCCTCAAGAAAAAGCAGCAACAGCTTAGAGCTGATCAAGATCTGCTAGCCGACAGATGGACCGAGGTCCTTGCGGCCGAAGAGTATGAACTCGAACGCCCCTCCAAAAGCTACCCCAAACGCAAGCTGCTGCTCGATTAGAGGAGGAAGCATATAAACCTACATCACCAGCGCACAATACGGCCGACCGGCCACCTCGTGGCCGCGACAGAGAGGCCTCTAGGCCTTCCACTAAAGCCGTACCCCGGCTTCGCTCGAAAAGTACAAAGCCTCGGGGGAATGCGCTGGACTTGCGAGACATATTGGAGGATAAGGCAAGACAATCAAGATCGATCTACGGATCACGTGGGCGCCCCACGACACGCGACGACAACCGTCGCGCCGGATACAGTAAATCCGGCCGGGCCGAACACAGTAGACAAAGCTCGCTTGAGCTACGTCGTGATATAGCCCAATATAGAGGCGCCACACACCCACTATGCTTCACAGATGAAGTAATGGATCATCAAATCCCCGAAGGGTTCAAACCCGTGAACATTGAATCCTACGATGGCACAACAGACCCCGAGGTTTGGATCGAAGACTATCTCCTTCATATCCACATGGCCCGCGGTGATGATCTTCACGCCATCAAATACCTCCCACTCAAGCTTAAAGGACCAGCTCGGCATTGGCTTAATAGCTTGCCAGCAGAATCAATTGGGTGTCGGGAGGACCTGGCAGCCGCATTCCTCGATAACTTCCAGGGCACATATGTGCGACCACCAGACGCTAATGACCTAAGCCACATAATTCAGCAGCCAGACGAATCGGCCAGACAATTCTGGACACGGTTCTTAACCAAGAAAAATCAAATCGTCAACTGTCCGGATGCAGAGGCCCTCGCAGCCTTCAAACACAACATCCGCGACAAGTGGCTTGCCCGGCACCTAGGACAGGAACAGCCGAAATCCATGGCTAGCCCGCAGTAACAACCTCAACAAAAATCCTGGCAGTCTGGATACTAAGGACCGCAATTGTCACATCCCTAGCCTGGTATGACCTAGACTAGCTAGTCATTTGTGCATCATGTTTAAATTTCATTTAAATTTGAAATGAGGATTGGTGGAACCCTCAGATTCATTTTTGGAAATGACCCAAATAAAAATTTCTCCAAAAGGGTCCAAGAAAATGCTCATGATGCCCTCTAAAAATATTGGACAGAGATAAAAATCAAAACAATATTTTTAGGAGCTCATGGATATTTATTTTGGCCATTTGGATTAATTCGATAAATATTTGCATTGGAAATATATTTCTATATATATGAAATATGGTCCAAAAATTATGCCATTTATAAAAGAGCTCTGGAATAATATATCTAGCTCCTGCAAAAATTGGCATAAGGTAATAAATTGATTTAGTATTTTATTAAATCAAACAAATGTCAGAAAATTAGAAAAGAAAACAGAAAAGGGGAGAGAGACTTACCTGGGCCACTTATCCGATCGGCCCAGTAGCTCGGCCCAGCTGACTGGCCGACGCCAGTCGTCCCCCTCCTCGCGCCAGAGGGACAGGGCGCGTGGTCGCCGCACACCGTGCGCATGCGCGCCACGGCAGCTGCCTGCGTGCCCTCCCCCTCGACGCCCTGGCCTCGCCAGAAGCGCCCAGCACCACCCCGGATCTCTCCCTCGCTCTCTCGTTCCTCTCCCTCCCCTGCATCTCTCCCTCTCCCCGCGCCCGAAGCGCTGCCGTCACCGCCGCACGCCGTGGCCATAGCCACCGCCTCCCCCTCGCCTCCCCGTCGTGCCCAGGAGCTCCGCCTCGTCGCCAGCTACCTCCTCGCCGAGCCACGCAAGCCGGAGTGCCCCGAGGAGCCGCTATCGCCGTCATCTTCGTCGTCGGCCGCCCGAGATCGTCGGCGCCCATCCGTCGTCTCCGACTCTTCCCCGAGCAAGCCGACCAGCCCATCGACCTCCCCGTGAGCCTCTGCTTCGAACCCCTCTCCCCCTCCTCGCGATTACGCCATCTAGGCCTCAATTCCGCCATGGCCGAAGCTCGCCTCCGCTCGAGCTTGTCGCCGGCGTTGCTCCGGCGACCCTTTGGCCACGCCAGTGCACCTAGCACTCTCGCCGCACCTCATAGTGCCCCGCTAGCGCTTTAGTTCGCGCATTTGCACGCTGCAGCCGCGCCCCCGAACACAGCCGAACTCCGGCCGCCGCCGTGAGCTCTGCTCCGGCGAGCTCCGCCGCCCCCGCAGCCTCCCGCGTGTTCCACTGGATGCGCGTGAGCGCGGGCTTCGCTCTCGTGGTCTCCGCCGCCCGAATGGTCGCCGGAGCGACGTTCCCGAGCCCCTCCGCCGCGCTCCGCCTCGCCGGCGGCTAAACGCCGGCGGGATTGACCGGTCAACCCGCGCTAACCCCCCCCAGTTGACCTGGGGTTTGACTACCCAGAGTCAATGACATGTGGGCCCCGGCCCTGACTAATTTTAGTTTAGGATTAGTTTAAATTTAATCAACTCTGTTAATTAACCCTGACACTGACAGTGGGCCCCAGCGCCACTAATCTTTTTAATTAGGATTAAACTAACGCTGTTAACCCCCTGTCACTGACGTGTGGACCCCACATGTCAGGTTTGACCCGGACCAGCCCAGTTGACTGCTGACGTCATGCTTACTCAATGCTGACGCAATATATAATTTCTGGATTTAAATTAAATCAGGAAATTCCAGAAATTGTTTTAAACTTCAAAAATTCATAACAATTCAACCGTAGCTCAGATTAAAATAATTTATATATGAAAAATTATCAGAAAAATGCAACCTTTCCATCTGTACCAGTTTCATGCATGAAAAACCAACTTATACATGCTGAATATGGGAAAACACATTAGGGCATATATAAGAGACTTAATTTAGAAATGCATTTGAACCTTTGGTTCAAATGGACTTCAAACCAAATGTCTACTAGATGCATTAGCTCAAACAGCATCACATCTACATGCCATGTTCATGCATCATATTGTTGCATATGATTGTGTATTGATTGCCGGCACCGTTCCTTCTCGATAGGTCCTGCTCCGGAGACGTTCCAGAGTACCTGTCTGTGAAGCAGTGCCTCCCTTGTTGTTTTACCAGGCAAGCAAACCCCCCTTGTTCATTTCGATAAAACCCTACTCTCTCGCTCCTGCTCTCAGTTATTGCATTAGGACAACAACGATTCATCTGCTACTTTGTGCTGCGGTAGTTGAACCCATTCCTCTGCATGACCTGTCATTGCCACAGTAAATAGTTGAAACCCACTAGCATGTGTAGGAGTTGATTGAAGCCATTGTTGTGTTCCTTCCATGCTATGCCTGCTATTGCTTAGAGTTGTGTCAGGTCTGGTTCATTGGGAATGAATTGGAGTGTTACGATATGTTCTGATGCTGAGAGTGAAGTGTGTGAACACGATTTGGTAAAGGTAGCGGTGAGAGGCCGTGTAGGAGTACATGGTGGGTTGTCTCACTGGAACCGTCCTTAAGCACTGAGTTCTATGTATGTTGTCCAATGACTCGATACTACCACACATTGGGTTCCGGTAACTCGACCCCTCTCGACTTATTAACCAACTTGGTCTCTGTCCAGGAGTCGCAACTAGTTTCTGGTGTTTGTAGGTAGTGCTATTTTTCTACCAAGTGGCACCCGGCAGGGTGGGCTTGGGACAGACTAGGCACACGTGGCCTGATGTACCGAGTGGCATCCGGATGGTGGGCTCGGGAACCCTGCTCACATCGTTTGGGGCCGTAAGCGACACCCCGGCCGGATTTCCTTGCGGATGGAACCCGAATAGGCGATAAACCTGGACTAGAGTCTTGTGTGGTTAGTCAGGTCGTGGCCGACACCCTCGCCAGGCTTCCGCTTGAAGGTTGCCGAGATACATGACGTGTACATGGCGGTAAGTGGCGAGAGCGTGTGTGAAGAAGTACACCCCTGCAGGGTTAACATGATCTATTCGAATAGCCGGGTCCGTGGTTATGGACTTCTTGGATGCTTACATGGTACATAGACAACTCGAAGTGGATACTATAAAATGCTCAAGACAAGTGTGAGTGCTATGGATGGCCTTATCGTAGGGAGACGGGGATGAATCCATAGTAATGTATTGTGTGGTGATTAGTGGACTCGTGTACGTTGTTTCACCTCCAGAGTTTCTGGTAGTCGTAGAATAGGATAGCCACAGAGTCAAAGCTGGCTTGCTGCAACTAAACCCCACATTACCCTCTTGATACAAATGCATGTACGATAGGATCTGATGTAAGTCTTGCTGAGTACCTTTGTACTCATGTTGCTTTATTTTTGTTTTTGCAGCTGAGACTTCGGTCTTACTAGTGTTCTCGTGGACTTCGACTAGTAGCTAGTACCTCAGCTACGATCTTGATCGGACGTTGTAGATAGTCAGGCGTTCAGCCTTTTTCATTTATAGATGTCTGTACTCAGACATGTAATGCTTCCGCTTGTTGCTTGATTGCTCTGACTGTTGGGTCATGTGACCCCTGTTTGTAATAATGCTGTGATGGCTCTTCTGAGTCTTTATCTATTTGAGTTGTTGAGTTATGCGGTGATGCCATGTTGTACATCACATACTTGCATATTATGCGTACGTGTAATGTGTACTGCTATGTGTGGGATCTGACTATCTAGTTGTTTATCCCTAGTAGACTCTCTTACCGGGAAATGTCTCCTAGTGCTTCCACTGAGCCCTGGTAGCTTGCTACTGCTCGGAACACTTAGGTTGGCCGGCATGTGTCCTTCTTCGATCCTGTGTCTGTCCCTTCGGGGAAATGTCACGCGATGAATACCAGAGTCCTGCTAGCCCGCTACAGCCCGGTTCGCCGGAGTCCTGTTAGCCCAGTGCTACAGCCTGGATTCACTCGCTGATGACCGACACGTTCGATGCTGGGTCATGGATGCCTGTCCCTGTAAGTTAGTGCCACTTTGGGTTTACGACTAGCCATGTCAGCCCGGGCTCTTTATCATATGGATGCTAGCGACACCATCATATACGTGTGCCAAAAGGCGCAAACGGTCCCGGACAAAGGTAAGGCGACACCGTGGGGATACCGTGCGTGAGGCCGCAAAGTGATATGAGGTGTTACATGCTAGATCGATGTGGCATTGAGTCGGGGTCCTGACAGCTTTGGTATCAGAGCCTGACTGCCTGTAGGTTTACCAAGCCATACTGGTCGAAGTTGAGTCTAGAAATTCTTTAGTTATGTAAGGGAATTGATTGTGGGAAGGAACGTAAGGCTCTTTTACTCCTTTACCTCATGGCCTTCTGATCTGAGTCCTCCTATCTTCCTCCGGGGTTAAGGAACTAGGCTTCTCTTCCGTCTACCAGGATCACGTGTTACTACTCCGTAGTTCCATAAGACTGGTTGATCAGAGTCATACCCCAGTTTCGAGTACTTCCGGTGTAGTCTGTTTAGTACTATCCCAGAACCTTGAGTGGTGATGTTGAGTTGTTGTACTACCCCATTTTTAGTAGGATGTCTCATTCTGAGCATTTTACTGCCGTTATGCTGCCGGAATTTCCCTAGGAGTTCGAGTAATACTAATTCCTTGTCCTACATTCTACAGTCGATAGTTGATGCTGATTCCGTCCTTGGTTCGTCTCTCAGGATGTCATCAGCTAAGCGAAGTTTCGTCGCTCGTAGCCAGAACCATGGAGATGGTAGGGATGAGGATCCTCCTGACCAGCCTTCGTTGACAGAGTTCATGTTAGAGATGGAGAGGAACAAGCGTGAGTCTAATCGTTTGTTGGCACGTATCGAGGAGAACACCGCACATCAGTTCAAAGGGTCTGCTACCATTCATGATTTCATTCGCTTGCACCCACCTACTTTTCATCATTCCATCGAGCCACTCGATGCAGATGATTGGCTCCGTAGCATCACTCATAAGCTGCGTTCTGCGAACGTAGCTGAAGATGACAAGGTCACTTATGCCACATACCACCTGGAAGGTCCTGGTAGTCTTTGGTGGCAGAACTATGAGGCTATGCTTCCAGCTGGCCAGATTCCTACCTGGAAGGATTTCACTGAGGCTTTTCGCGAGCATCACATTCCCCAAGCCCTCCTTGATCGCAAGAGAGAAGAGTTCTGTAGTCTCACCCAGAGTAGGATGGCTGTTGATGCTTATAGCAGAGAGTTCGAGAACCTTGCCCGTTATGCCACAGAAGAAGTGTCCACGGACGCTAAGAAGCAGGCTAGGTTCCGGAAGGGTCTCAACCCCAAGTTGCGTCGCGATCTCCACCTGCATCATTGTGATACATTCCAAGCCCTTGTGAACAAGGCCATTAATGCAGAGACAGCTCAACTCACTTACAAGGAGTCTCATAAGCACACCCGTGAATTGGGATCCTCCTCTGGCTCTAGTTCCCAGAAGCGCCGGATTTGGGTTCCAAACTCCGCTCTTCCTTCCGAATATACGCCGGGGCCATCCTCTGTGGTGCCTTCCCCAACTCAGTCATATGTTCCACCCAGGCCTACTGGTAGACCGCTTGTCAGTGCGGGTCCACGTCCAACCTCAGGGACTTGCTTCACATGCGGGAAGCCAGGACACTATGCACGTGATTGCTCTCAGACTAGTTATGCTCCACCCAAGGCCGAGAAGACTGTTGGCTGTATTAAGCCATCACGCCAGATGATCAGTGTCAAGTCAGTTCCCACTGAACGTGGACGTGTGCATCACCGTCTCAGCTAAAGACGCTCATGATGATCCAGATGTCGTTCTTGGTACCCTCCTTGTCAATTGCCACCCAGCAGTAGTTCTATTCGATACTGGAGCATCTCACTCCTTCATTTCTGAAGGCTATGCTCGCTTGCACGATATGTCATTTTGTGATATGCCAACTCCGCTTGAAATCCAAACCCCAGGGTCTAGATGGCAGACCACCAGAATCAGCCATGGTAACGAAATCCTTGTTGATAGACTTGTATTCCTTGCATCACTTGTAGCCCTCAAGTCCTCAGAGATTAACATCATCTTGGGAATGGATTGGATGACAGCTCATCATGCCAAGATTGATTGTTACACAAGATCTGTTCAACTTACACACCCATCTGGCAAGATAGTCACCGTCTCCACTAGAGTTGCAAAGCGTCAGCTCTATTCTCTTAATGCCAGCCCTCTTCCAGACCTTGAAGATATCCCGGTAGTCCGTGACTTTCCGGATGTCTTTCCAGAGGAACTGCCAGGTGTTCCACCTGACAGAGATGTAGAGTTCGTCATAGATCTTATCCCAGGAACAGCTCCAATCTCCCGGAGACCTTACAAGATGGCACCCTTAGAACTAGCCGAGCTTAAGAAACAACTCGATGAGTCCTTGCAAAAGGGTTTCATCCGTCCCAGCTCTTCTCCTTGGGCTTGCCCCGTCCTCTTCGTCAAGAAGAAGGATGGTACGGACCGGATGGTTGTAGATTATCGTCCCGTTAATTTGGTCACGATAAAGAACAAGTATCCGCTTCCCAGGATCAACGACCTGTATGATCAGCTCGCTGGATCCTCAGTCTTCTCCAAGATGGATTTAAGATTAGGCTACCATCAAATCAAGATCAGAAACGGGGACATTCCCAAGACAGCTTTTGTCACTCGTTATGGCCAGTACGAGTACACCGTCATGTCCTTTGGCCTAACCAACGCCCCAGCCACATTCTCCCGCTTGATGAACTCGATCTTCATGGAGTACTTAGATAAGTTTGTCGTGGTTTACCTCAATGATATTCTTATTTACTCGAAGAACGAGGAAGAGCATGCCGAACATCTTAGACTTGTTTTAGAAAAACTCAGAGAACACCGCCTTTATGCCAAGTTCTCCAAGTGTGAATTTTGGTTGCCAGAAGTGACCTACTTAGGCCACGTAATCTCTGGTAAGGGCATTGCTGTCAATCCCGAGAGAGTTCAAGCCGTTCTCGATTGGACTCCACCTGAGACTGTTAAACAAGTTAGGAGTTTCCTTGGTCTAGCCAGCTATTGTCGCCGCTTTGTTGAAAACTTCTCCAAAGTAGCCAAACCCCTCACGGAACTTCTCAAGAAAGATAAAAAGTTCGAGTGGTCCCCACAATGTGAGTACAGTTTTCAGGAACTGAAAAGATGCCTGACTTCTGCTCCCATACTTGTGCCACCGGATTTCACTAAAGACTTTATTATCTACTGCGGCGCCTCACGACAGGGACTAGGTTGCATTCTTATGCAGGATCGTCATGTGATTGCCTATGCATCTCGACAGTTGCATCCACATGAGGAGAATTATCCTACACATGATCTAGAGCTTGCAGCCGTAGTCTATGCACTCAAGACCTGGCGACATTACCTCCTTGGTAAACGTTGCGAGATCTACACCGATCACCAGAGTCTCAAGTATATCTTCACCCAACCGGATCTGAACCTTAGGCAAAGACGTTGGTTGGAGTTAATCACAGATTATGATCTAGGGATTACCTACACCCCAGGCAAAGCCAATGTCATGGCTGATGCTCTAAGCCGTAAATCCTATTGCAACAATCTCATGTTGCAGCAAGGCCAACCACTTCTCCATGAGGAATTCTGTAAGCTTAATCTTCACATAGCTCCTCGCGGTTTTCTTTCTACCTTGGTGGCGAAACCTACCCTTGTGGACCTTATCATAGAAGCCCAGAAGCATGATTCAGGGATTACCCGGATCAAGAGAAACATTAAGAAGGGAGTTGGTGGATGTTTCTCTATGGATGATCGTGGTGTTGTTTTCTTTGAGAATCGCTTGGTGGTTCCCAAGAAGCAACATCTTCGGCAGTTGATTCTTAAGGAGGCGCATGAATCTCCTCTCACCATTCATCCCGGTAGTACTAAGATGTATCAGGACCTACGCCAGAGGTTCTGGTGGACTAGGATGAAGAGAGAAATCGCTGAGTTCATTGCTAAATGTGACATTTGTCGTCGCGTTAAGGCAGAGCATCAAAGACCTGCTAGCACCCTTCAGCCTTTAGCTATTCCTGAATGGAAATGGGATAAAGTTGGTATGGACTTCATCACCGGCTTTCCCAGGACCAAGAGAGGGAATAATGCTATCTTCGTAGTCATTGATCGTCTCTCCAAAGTGGCTCACTTCCTTCCTGTTCGAGAGAGTATCACTGCTAGTCAGCTTGCTGACTTATACATTTCTCGAATAGTATCACTCCATGGTGTTCCACTAGAGATCAATTCAGACCGTGGCAGCCTTTTCACTTCTCATTTCTGGGAGAGTTTCCAAACTGCCATGGGAACCCATCTTTCCTTCAGTACCGCTTTCCACCCTCAGTCGAGTGGTCAGGTGGAACGGGTCAATCAAATTCTCGAAGACATGCTCAGAGCTTGCGTTATCTTATTCGGTATGGATTGGGAGAAATGTCTTCCTTTCGCCGAGTTTGCTTATAACAATAGCTACCAATCCAGCCTCAAGAAAGCTCCTTTTGAGGTTCTCTATGGACGAAGATGTCGAACACCTTTGAACTGGTCAGAAACCGGTGAAAGACAATTCTTTGGACCGGATATGATCCAGGAGGCAGAAGAGCAAGTTCGCATCATTCGTGAGAATTTGAAAACAGCCCAGTCTCGTCAGAAAAGTCAGTACGATCGTCATCATAAGGATATGACTTATGAAATTGGCGACCAAGCTTACCTTCGGGTTACTCCTTTGAAGGGTACCCATCGTTTCGGTATCAAGGGCAAGTTGGCTCCTCGTTACATTGGTCCTTTTCGTATTCTCGCTAAACGAGGAGAGGTTGCCTACCAATTGGAACTACCTCCACATCTTTCTCGAGTTCATGATGTCTTCCACGTCTCTCAACTCAGGCGTTGCTTCTCGGATTCCATCCGCGGAGTGGACCACGAAACACTTGATCTCCAAGATAACCTCACATACCGAGAGTACCCGGTTCGCATTCTTGATCAAGCAGAGCGTGTTACCCGACGTCAAAACATCAAGTTTCTCAAAGTTCAGTGGTCTCATCATTCCGAGAGAGAGGCTACTTGGGAGCGAGAAGATCGTCTTCGACTGGAGTACCCCGCTTTCTTTCCGTCGACCCCTGAATCTCGGGACGAGATTTTTTCAAGTGGGGGCGAGTTGTCACATCCCTAGCCTGGTATGACCTAGACTAGCTAGTCATTTGTGCATCATGTTTAAATTTCATTTAAATTTGAAATGAGGATTGGTGGAACCCTCAGATTCATTTTTGGAAATGACCCAAATAAAAATTTCTCCAAAAGGGTCCAAGAAAATGCTCATGATGCCCTCTAAAAATATTGGACAGAGATAAAAATCAAAACAATATTTTTAGGAGCTCATGGATATTTATTTTGGCCATTTGGATTAATTCGATAAATATTTGCATTGGAAATATATTTCTATATATATGAAATATGGTCCAAAAATTATGCCATTTATAAAAGAGCTCTGGAATAATATATCTAGCTCCTGCAAAAATTGGCATAAGGTAATAAATTGATTTAGTATTTTATTAAATCAAACAAATGTCAGAAAATTAGAAAAGAAAACAGAAAAGGGGAGAGAGACTTACCTGGGCCACTTATCCGATCGGCCCAGTAGCTCGGCCCAGCTGACTGGCCGACGCCAGTCGTCCCCCTCCTCGCGCCAGAGGGACAGGGCGCGTGGTCGCCGCACACCGCGCGCATGCGCGCCACGGCAGCTGCCTGCGTGCCCTCCCCCTCGACGCCCTGGCCTCGCCAGAAGCGCCCAGCACCGCCCCGGATCTCTCCCTCGCTCTCTCGTTCCTCTCCCTCCCCTGCATCTCTCCCTCTCCCCGCGCCCGAAGCGCTGCCGTCGCCGCCGCACGCCGTGGCCATAGCCACCGCCTCCCCCTCGCCTCCCCGTCGTGCCCAGGAGCTCCACCTCGTCGCCAGCTACCTCCTCGCCGAGCCACGCAAGCCGGAGTGCCCCGAGGAGCCGCCATCGCCGTCATCTTCGTCGTCGGCCGCCCGAGATCGTCGGCGCCCGTCCGTCGTCTCCGACTCTTCCCTGAGCAAGCCGACCAGCCCATCGACCTCCCCGTGAGCCTCTGCTTCGAACCCCTCTCCCCCTCCTCGCGATTACGCCGTCTAGGCCTCAATTCCGCCATGGCCGAAGCTCGCCTCCGCTCGAGTTGTCGCCGGCGTTGCTCCGGCGACCCTTTGGCCACGCCAGTGCACCTAGCACTCTCGCCGCACCTCGTAGTGCCCCGCTAGCGCTTTAGTTCGCGCATTTGCACGCTGCAGCCGCGCCCCCGAACACAGCCGAACTCCGGCCGCCGCCGTGAGCTCTGCTCCGGCGAGCTCCGCCGCCCCCGCAGCCTCCCGCGTGTTCCACTGGATGCGCGTGAGCGCGGGCTTCGCTCTCGTGGTCTCCGCCGCCCGAATGGTCGCCGGAGCGACGTTCCCGAGCCCCTCCGCCGCGCTCCGCCTCGCCGGCGGCTAAACGCCGGTGGGATTGACCGGTCAACCCGCGCTAACCCCCCCAGTTGACCTGGGGTTTGACTACCCAGAGTCAATGACATGTGGGCCCCGGCCCTGACTAATTTTAGTTTAGGATTAGTTTAAATTTAATCAACTCTGTTAATTAACCCTGACACTGACAGTGGGCCCCAGCGCCACTAATCTTTTTAATTAGGATTAAACTAACCCTGTTAACCCCCTGTCACTGACGTGTGGACCCCACACGTCAGGTTTGACCCGGACCAGCCCAGTTGACTGCTGACGTCATGCTTACTCAATGCTGACGCAATATATAATTTCTGGATTTAAATTAAATCAGGAAATTCCAGAAATTGTTTTAAACTTCAAAAATTCATAACAATTCAACCGTAGCTCAGATTAAAATAATTTATATATGAAAAATTATCAGAAAAATGCAACCTTTCCATCTGTACCAGTTTCATGCATGAAAAACCAACTTATACATGCTGAATATGGGAAAACACATTAGGGCATATATAAGAGACTTAATTTAGAAATGCATTTGAACCTTTGGTTCAAATGGACTTCAAACCAAATGTCTACTAGATGCATTAGCTCAAACAGCATCACATCTACATGCCATGTTCATGCATCATATTGTTGCATATGATTGTGTATTGATTGCCGGCACCGTTCCTTCTCGATAGGTCCTGCTCCGGAGACGTTCCAGAGTACCTGTCTGTGAAGCAGTGCCTCCCTTGTTGTTTTACCAGGCAAGCAAACCCCCCTTGTTCATTTCGATAAAACCCTACTCTCTCGCTCCTGCTCTCAGTTATTGCATTAGGACAACAACGATTCATCTGCTACTTTGTGCTGCGGTAGTTGAACCCATTCCTCTGCATGACCTGTCATTGCCACAGTAAATAGTTGAAACCCACTAGCATGTGTAGGAGTTGATTGAAGCCATTGTTGTGTTCCTTCCATGCTATGCCTGCTATTGCTTAGAGTTGTGTCAGGTCTGGTTCATTGGGAATGAATTGGAGTGTTACGATATGTTCTGATGCTGAGAGTGAAGTGTGTGAACACGATTTGGTAAAGGTAGCGGTGAGAGGCCGTGTAGGAGTACATGGTGGGTTGTCTCACTGGAACCGTCCTTAAGCACTGAGTTCTATGTATGTTGTCCAATGACTCGATACTACCACACATTGGGTTCCGGTAACTCGACCCCTCTCGACTTATTAACCAACTTGGTCTCTGTCCAGGAGTCGCAACTAGTTTCTGGTGTTTGTAGGTAGTGCTATTTTTCTACCAAGTGGCACCCGGCAGGGTGGGCTTGGGACAGACTAGGCACACGTGGCCTGGTGTACCGAGTGGCATCCGGATGGTGGGCTCGGGAACCCTGCTCACATCGTTTGGGGCCGTAAGCGACACCCCGGGCGGATTTCCTTGCGGATGGAACCCGAATAGGCGATAAACCTGGACTAGAGTCTTGTGTGGTTAGTCAGGTCGTGGCCGACACCCTCGCCAGGCTTCCGCTTGAAGGTTGCCGAGATACATGACGTGTACATGGCGGTAAGTGGCGAGAGCGTGTGTGAAGAAGTACACCCCTGCAGGGTTAACATGATCTATTCGAATAGCCGGGTCCGCGGTTATGGACTTCTTGGATGCTTACATGGTACATAGACAACTCGAAGTGGATACTATAAAATGCTCAAGACAAGTGTGAGTGCTATGGATGGCCTTCTCGTAGGGAGATGGGGATGAATCCATAGTAATGTATTGTGTGGTGATTAGTGGACTCGTGTACGTTGTTTCACCTCCAGAGTTTCTGGTAGTCGTAGAATAGGATAGCCACAGAGTCAAAGCTGGCTTGCTGCAACTAAACCCCACATTACCCTCTTGATACAAATGCATGTACGATAGGATCTGATGTAAGTCTTGCTGAGTACCTTTGTACTCATGTTGCTTTATTTTTGTTTTTGCAGCTGAGACTTCGGTCTTACTAGTGTTCTCGTGGACTTCGACTAGTAGCTAGTACCTCAGCTACGATCTTGATCGGACGTTGTAGATAGTCAGGCGTTCAGCCTTTTTCATTTATAGATGTCTGTACTCAGACATGTAATGCTTCCGCTTGTTGCTTGATTGCTCTGACTGTTGGGTCATGTGACCCCTGTTTGTAATAATGCTGTGATGGCTCTTCTGAGTTTTTATCTATTTGAGTTGTTGAGTTATGCGGTGATGCCATGTTGTACATCACATACTTGCATATTATGCGTACGTGTAATGTGTACTGCTATGTGTGGGATCTGACTATCTAGTTGTTTATCCCTAGTAGACTCTCTTACCGGGAAATGTCTCCTAGTGCTTCCACTGAGCCCTGGTAGCTTGCTACTGCTCCGGAACACTTAGGTTGGCCGGCATGTGTCCTTCTTCGATCCTGTGTCTGTCCCTTCGGGGAAATGTCACGCGATGAATACCGGAGTCCTGCTAGCCCGCTACAGCCCGGTTCGCCGGAGTCCTGTTAGCCCAGTGCTACAGCCTGGATTCACTCGCTGATGACCGACACGTTCGATGCTGGGTCATGGATGCCTGTCCCTGTAAGTTAGTGCCATTTTGGGTTTACGACTAGCCATGTCAGCCCGGGCTCTTTATCATATGGATGCTAGCGACACCATCATATACATGTGCCAAAAGGCGCAAACGGTCCTGGACAAAGGTAAGGCGACACCGTGGGGATACCGTGCGTGAGGCCGCAAAGTGATATGAGGTGTTACATGCTAGATCGATGTGGCATTGAGTCGGGGTCCTGACAGCAATGGCAAGTCACGTCGCAACAAGCACAAATGCCGCATTAACGGCGATAATACTGAGGATACGGCAGTCAACGCCGGATTCAGAGGCTCCAAACCCGGTCAGCAGAAAAAGCCATTCAAAAGAACTACTCCGGGTCCATCCAATTTGGATCGAATACTCGACCGCTCGTGCCAGATACATGGCACCCCCGAAAAGCCAGCTAATCACACCAACAGGGATTGTTGGGTATTCAAGCAGGCAGGCAAGTTGATTGCCGAAAACAATGACAATGGGCTGCATAGCGATGACGAGGAAGAGACCCGGCCACTGAACAATAGAGGACAGAAGGGTTTCCCCCCACAAGTGCGGACGGTGAACATGATATACGCAACCCACATACCCAAACCAAAGTTCAACCCACGATGACGAGGAAGCGTGGACTCAGGGACGTATACGTGATGGAGCTAGTCGCCCCAAAGTTCAACCCATGGTCCTCCTGCCCGATCACTTTTGATCGAAGGGACCACCCCACCAGCATCCGCCATGGCGGGTTCGCCGCATTGGTTTTAGACCCAATCGTCGACAGGTTTCACCTCAGTTGAGTCCTGATGGACGGCGGCAGCAGCCTGAACCTGCTTTACCAGGATATAGTGCGCAAGATGGGCATAGACCCCTCAAGGATTAAACCCACAAAGACGACCTTCAAGGGCGTCATACCAGGTGTAGAGGCCAATTGTACACGCTCAGTTACACTGGAAGTGGTCTTTGGATCACCGGATAACTTCCGAAGCGAGGAGTTAATCTTCGACATAGTTCCGTTCCGCAGCGGCTACCATGCACTGCTCGGACGAACCGCGTTTGCAAAGTTCAATGCGGTGCCGCACTACGCATACCTCAAGCTCAAGATGCCAGGACCTCGAGGAGTCATCATGGTCAACGGAAACACTGAACGCTCCCTCCGAACAGAGGAACACACAGCGGCTCTCGCGGCAGAAGTGCAGAGCATCCTCTTAAGGCAATTCTCGATTCCGGCCGTTAAGCGACCGGACACTGCTAAGCGCGCCCGGAGTAACCTACAACAAGACTACATGGCACGTTCTGAGCACGCGTAGCAATGCGGCCCCAACCCCAGCCCTCGCAAAATTGCAAGACGAGTACTTCGCGTACATCATTATGCTCTGGAGATACCATGGGCATAGGGGGAGGGGCCCAGAGTGCGGCTCAACCACACCAGGGGCTCCCAAGTGTGTCATCCTTTTTCTTTCCTTTTTTTCTTCTTATCCTCAGGACTCCATTTACCAGAGGCTGTGTCCGGCTGCAGACCTGCCGAACTCACGATGCAACAGCCAGGGAAAGAGAAGAGCTACGACGCGAATCCAGGTGGTCTCCATTAAGAGCATTATACCTGTTTTATATACGCCATTCTGCAGCCTACCCCTGGAGGGGACATTCTAAATAGTTCCATCCCTTGCTAATCGCACTATTTGTATCGTTCTGCATTCACGGCAGCATTTTTTGAATAAACAATGCATCACTTTTTGCCTATAATTGCATTCCTTTCTTATACATATGTTCATTCATGACATGTTGCATCCGTACATTTTGGTACAGCTAAATACACTAGGGGCTTAAGTTCCCCACATCATGGTGTGATAAGTCCGTCACTAGTGCGGCACCCCGAACTTATAGCATTATATGCATCGGCTCCGAATCATGTCTTGTGTCAATAGTTGGGTTTGCCCGGCTCCCATGTTTTGGTACCTTACGTTCCGTTATATCGGCTAAGGTAGCGCTGGGAGAACCACTGCGAGTGTGCCCCAGTTGAGCTGGGCGAGCACCTCAGTGGAGAAAGCTAAAACTGACCGTCATGATGAGGCAAGAGCCGGTCGCTGTTCGAGAGGTTTTTTCGAGTCCCTAAAGACTTATGCCGCTTAGAGCGAGGAACCGGCTTTGTCCGGCCCAGGCGTGGATAGCGCCCCGAATTTGGCCTTCCGAACACTAGGGGCTTCGCCGAAATTTAAAATTATAGAATTCTATGGCTAAGTGAGAGTGTTCAAGCACTATAAGTCTGGTTGCCTTGTTCGTTGTGTTGAGCGCCTCCCTAGATGGACCCAAAAATGGGAACAAGAGCACTCAAGTTTATCCCGAACACCCCAGCACTCGTGGAATGGGGGCTGAAGCCGACGACTTGCCATCTCTCAGATTTGATAAACGGCCGCACAGAAGGTAATATTTTAAATTAACAAGCGTTGCTTAGAGCATATGAACAAAGTTTTCAGCGCACAGGATAACAAAATGCGAGTCTACTCAAATATTACATCTTTGGAGCACTCACCCGCAATAATGCGGGCACCCTTTAGGACACCCTTATAATACATCTCAGGTGTGCGATACTCCTTGCCCGGTGGTGGCGCGTCCGTCACAAGCTTCTCAGCATCCATCCTGCCCCAGTGCACTTTAGCACGGGCAAGGGCCCGACGGGCACCTTCAATGCAGGCGGAGTGCTTGATGACTTCAACCCAGGGACACGCATCCACCAGCCGCCGCACCAGGCCGAAGTAGCTCCCAGGCATGGCCTCTTTTTGCCATAGCCGAACTATAAGGCCCTTCATGGCCTGTTCGGCCACCTTGTGGAGCTCGACCAGCTGCTTCAGCTGGTCGCTAAGGGGCACCGGATGTCCAGCCTCAGCATACTGAGACCAGAACACCTTCTCCGTCGAGCTCCCCTCCTTGTCTCTGTAGAAAGTGGCAGCATCACACACGCTGCGGGGCAGATATGCGAACGCTCCTGGAGAGCTCCGAATTCGGGTAAGTAACAGGTAATTCAATTTTACATGCTTGCTTTGCATGAAGAATACCTTACCCGCCGCTATCTTCTTCAATGCCTCGATTTCCTGGAGGGCCTTGTGGGCTTCGGCCTTAGCGGCTTTGGCACTCTCAAGAGCCGACGCAAGCTCGGACTCTCGAGTCTTCGAGTCACGCTCTAAACTCTCGTGCTTTTCCACGAGAGCCTGGAGCTCTTGCCGTACCTCCGCCACCCGCATCTCCTGCTTCTCTCGCTCGGCGCGTTCCGCGGCCGCATTGCGTTCGGCCGCGGACACCGCCTCCTTCAGGGTCGCCACCTCGTTCGTAGCCCCTGGAGTACCCACGTTATCCTTGTCATTTCTCTTGCAACCAAATCCTTTTCTATAAGGTACAACTGTAATAAGGTGTTACTCACCTTCCTTGTCCTGAAGCTGCTTCTTGGCACGGCCGAGCTCGCTCTCGGACCGCTTGAGGCTCTGCTTCAAAGTATTGACCTCCATAGTCAGTGCGGCAGAGGTCAGCAGTGCAGCCTGCATTCCCATATTGACATATTTTTTAGGACTCCTGCGTATATCTTTTTAGATCCTCAGTCCAGCTTTTCTTTCCGAACACCGAACCGAGCATCAGGGGCTACTGTCTATGCGGTATTATATTACATATCTTAAAATTCTTACCTCAAAGCCTGTTAGAAGGCTGCTACAGGCTTCGGTCAGCCCGCTTTTTGCGAGCTGAACCTACTGAATCACCACACTCATGATAGTGCGGTCTTCCTCTTTGATGGAAGCGCCGTTGAGCGCCTCCAACAAGTTATCCGGCGCCTCCGGTTGGATGGAGGCCGCCGGCGTCACAGTCTTGCCCTTCTTACGAAGGGGCCGCCCGCCGAACTCCGGAACCACTGCAGGTTCTGGTGCGGAGTCCGGTCCAAAGTCTGGGAGGTTGCCCTGCGGCACCTCCGGGGCCTCCTCCTCCTGGTGGGTCCCCTTCTAGGATCCTGCTTCGGCGTCGTCAGTATCGCGGGGGGAGGAGGCGGCCGGAAGTGAAGTGCTATTCACATCCGACGTGCCCAAGGACCCGCTCGACGAAGCGGGAAGATCATCCTTGGGCGGACTACAGGGTTGTATGCGGCGTTAAAAGATGCTATGTGACAAAAAGAAAATTATGAGTTATTCAGGAGTCCCGATACTTACGATCTCGCCAGGGGCTTGGCCCTTGAGGGCCACTCCTCATCGCCGTCGCCGGCGTTGGCAGAGCAGTCCGGGGGGAGGGTCCTTCCCTTCTTGGACCCTTCGGTCTCCCCTGTTGGGGAGGCCTTCCTCTTCTTCTCTCCCCCTGCTGGGGGAGAGGCCTCTTTCTTCTCCTCCTCGTCCTCGTGGGAGGAGTCCGCCCCGGAGTTGTCGGACGATGAATCCGATAACACCTGGCGCCAGGAACTCCTCCGGATTCCCGTGGCCTTCTTCTTGGCATTCTTCTCCGGCACCACGTAAGGTGCCGGGACCAGCAGCCCTGTCAGACGGGCATCCGCTGTGTCTTCTGGAAGGGGAGCCAGACAGTTAACCTGTCCGGACGTCTTCTGCCAGGCCTGTTAAAGGTATTGGGAGTTTAGATCCCGCATAGAGTCAAACTAAGAAAAGCAAGTGTCCCATAAAGGATAACACGGTTTACCTCGCCAGCCGGACGCTGCGAGCTGAATCCGCAATCTTCAATAGAGGATGCGGGGGCCTCGGCGCCCTTGAACAACACCCTCTAGGCCTCTTCGTACGTAGTGTCGAAGAGCCCGCTCAGGGTTTGGTGCTATGCCGGATCGAACTCCCACAAATTGAAGTCCCGCTGTTGGCAGGGGAGAATCCGGCGGATGAGCATGACCTGGATTATGTTGACAAGCTTGAGCTTCTTGTTCACCAGGGTTTGGAGACAGGATTGGAGTCCGGTCAGCTCTTCTGAATCGCCCCACTACATGCCCTTCTCTTTCCAGGAAGTGAGCCACATGGGGATGACAGATCTGAATTCGGGGGCCGCTGCCCATTCAGGGTCACGCGGCTCAGTGATGTAGAACCACCCCGATTGCCACCCTTTGATGGTTTCCACAAAGGCGCCCTCGAGCCAAGTGACGTTGGGCATCTTGCCCACCATGGCGCCTCCGCACTCCACTTGGCTGCCCTTCACAACCTTCGGCTTGACATTGAAGGTCTTCAACCACAAGCCGAAGTGGGGCTGGATGTAGAGGAAGGCCTCGCACACGACGATAAACGCCGAGATGTTGGGGATGAAATTCGGGGCTAGATCGTGGAAATCCAGGTCGTAGTAGAACATGAGCCCCCGGACAAAGGGGTGGAGCGGGAAGCCCAGTCCGCGGAGGAAATGGGGAAGGAATACCACCCTCTCGTGGGGCCGGGGGGTGGGGATGAGCTACCCCTCGTCGGGGAGCCGGTGCGCGATGTTGCTGGACAAATATCCAGCACTGCGCAGCTTCTTGATGTGCCCCTCCGTGATGGAGGAGGCCATCCACTTGCCTCCCGCTCCGAACATGGTTGGAGATGGTTGAGGTGAGGTGTGCGGACTTGGGCGCTGGAGCTCGAGTGCGCGGAGATGGATAAGCAAAGGAGGAAGAAGGCGTAGGTAAAAAGGTGGATCCTTATCCCCTTATATATGGGCGGACGAGACTATGCGTCCCCACCAGCCTGGTAAAACTCGCTTATCTCCCAAGCGCCACAATCAATGGCACGGTTGGGTTACCCACGTCCGTATTGATGAGAATCCCAGAATAAGGGGACACGATCTCTGCTTTGACAAGACGTGCCAAGGAAACCGCTTCGCTAAACGCACTGAGGTGGAATGATAAAAACGATTCGAGTAAAGGCTTGGCCGTGGTGTGACGTCACGCCACGAGATACGTCAGCAGATTGAACTTGTGTAAATATTATTCTCTCTACGGTGGTATGTGGAATTTATTTTGCAGAGCCGGACACTATCCTGGTGTTCACAATCTTCTATGAATTATTTGGAGGAGGAACCCGCCTTGCAATGCCGAAGACAATATGCGCGCCGGACTCATCGTCATTGAAGCCTGGTTCAGGGGCTACTGAGGGAGTCCTAGACTAGGGGGTGTCTGGATAGCCGAACTATCATCGTTGGCCGGACTCCAAGACTATGAAGATACAAGATTGAAGACTTCGTCCCGTGTCCGGATGGGACTTTCCTTGGCGTGGAAGGCAAGCTTGGCAATACGGATATGTAGATCTCCTACCATTGTAACCGACTCTGTGTAACCCTAGCCCTCTCCGGTGTCTATATAAACCGGAGGGTTTTAGTCCATAGGACGAACAACAATCATACCATAGGCTAGCTTCTAGGGTTTAGCCTCCTTGATCTCGTGGTAGATCCACTCTTGTACTACCCATATCATCAATATCAATCAAGTAGGAGTAGGGTTTTACCTCCATCAAGAGGGCCCGAACCTGGGTAAAAACATTGTGTCCCTTGTCTCCTGTTACCATCTGCCTAGACGCACAGTTCGGGACCCCCTACCCGAGATCCGCCGGTTTTGACACCGACACCGCCCCTGAGGAAGCCTTGTGTCGTCCGCCCCGCGAGGCTTGGCCCCTCGCGAGGGTCTTGAACCTGGGTCGATGAAGACGGGCCGTACTGGGCCACTGCTTGAGCCACGCCGCAGGCCGCAGGCAGGCAGTTCTGGGGACCCCTGTTCCCAGAACACCGACAGTAGCCCCCGGTCCCAAGGCGCGCTCGGGGCTTAGCAGCGAAGCCAAGGGGCAAGTGCGGAGAGCCGCGGGCCCCAATAGCCGGTGGCCTTGGTCGCCGCGTGGCGGTTGATTGGACGTGGGTGTCTCCGCTTCCCCACGCTGCCTCGACAACTGCTCGACTGACAAAAGGTTGGCCTGGGTTAGGCTTACCTTCATTGCTCTCATTCGCCTTTCTCCAGATACCTTTCCTCAGTCTTGCTCTCTTGCTTCCGAAATCTCCAGATCCGCTTCATCCCTCCTCTTTCAACGAGCAATGGAGCCCCGCAAGGCTGCGGCCGAGGCCCTGCCGGCTTGGTACTCGCTGGCTCTGGATCCCCCTAACATGACGGAGAAGAACCTTGCCTCCACGCGCTCGATGACAGCGCCGCAAGGCAGCGAGGTGGGGGAGACTGGACTCCGAGCCGGCTCTGCCATGCCGGAGGCTAAGGGGAGCACCTTCTACCCCTTCTTCATGAGCAACGGCATCGCCGGCCTGGTGCCTCCCTTCTCCGAGTTCTTCTACGCCGTCCTCCGCCATTACAGGTTGCATGCCCTTCATCTTCATCCCAACTCTGTTCTCCTTCTGTCGATTTTCGCCTACTACTGCGAGGCGCACATTGGAGTGATGCCATCCGTGGCTTTGCTGCGCCACTTCTTCTCCCTCCGAATCACCGGCAGCCATACCTTGGTGTGCGCTGGATTCATCGCATACTCCAAGGCCAATGCGATCTCGAAGACCGGGATCGATGGCTTTCCGAGCAAGTGGGTCATGCTGGATGCCGGATGCATCCACTCTCAGTTGGTGTTGCCCATGGAGCAGCCCCAGGCTGATGAGGCGTGGTCTCGTGCGAAGCTTGACGACCGACGGGCGAAGTCAGTGCTGGAGAGGATGAACGCCAACCTCAGGGCGGGCAACATGAAGGCGGCAAAACTGACTGGGGCCACGCTCCTGAGGGAGTTCCTGGTGCAGCGGGTGGCTCCACTTCAGGCGCACTCACGCCCGTTCTGGACGCTTGGGGGTGCGGACGACGATCTCCGCCTGAACTCGATGGCGCTGGCTGACGAGGATCTGGTCTCAGCTCTCCGTTTCTTGGTCGGAGAGGATGTGGAAGGTCTGGAGGGCTCTCCTGCCCCCCTGTTCCTCCGTGAAAACTGGCGACAGGTGGTGGAGGCCATGCCCACCTTCGATGGGAGCGGTCTGGTGCCGGAGGTGCCTCCTAAGGGCCAGGAGGCGACGGTGCCGGTGGAATTGTCTTCTGACGATTCCCGCGGAGGAGGAGAGGATGACGCGGAAGAAGAGGAGCGCGACTCGGAGGCGACCGCTGAGGGGACGGGGGAGACTTCTCCCCAGCGCAGGGCCAACATCCTCCGCACCCTGCCGGACGATGACGAGGCTGACGCCAGGTGAGAGGGAGAGGACCCGCCCGTGATCCTGAAGAAAGACAGGTCGGGGCTGATCCCCCGAGGGGCTACCCCGGCCCAGGTATAGCTCGAAGCCGCCTCTAGCCCTTCTGGTGTGCCCTCTTCTGCTTCTGGAACTCTCGGGGCTGCGCCCCGGACCAAAAGGCTCATGGGCTTTAAGCTCGACAAGAGACCGCCAGAATATGCCGCGATTGACTAGTAAGTGCTTGAACTCCGTCTTGTTCTTGTTTTTGCTGTTGGGGCTTGACGTCCTCCGTCATTTGGTTAGGCCACCGCTTTTTGCGAAGAAGCTAAAGGGGGATGCGGTGGCTCCGCCTGGGGCAGGCTCATCCGTTGTGGTCGTGCCTTCGCCTGTGGGAAGGGGAGGCAGCAGAGCTCGCACCTCCCCTGCCCGGTCGTCCTCGCGAGGTCAGGAGGAGCGCCCTGGCGGGGTGCCAGCCCTCGTGGCCCCTCTGACTCTGGGGGTGCCAACGCTTGATGTTGTCGCTAAGGTTGGCAAGACTCAGGAGCTCCCAGTATCCCAAGCTGTGGTCACGCTGCCGCCTTCTCCTCATGCTCCACTGGTTCCTGACTCCTCTGACTCCTCCGTCATCTTGGACCGTACCCTTGTAGGGCTAGGCCGGCTGCGAGAAGAACTCCAGGGCGCCAACCCCCACCTGGTGGCCGGGCGCTTGGAGCTGATCTCTGGCTGGGTTCACTCCGACACCTCCGTCCGAGCGGCGCTGAGCCAGGCTATGGCAGCTTCCGAGGAGGAGAAGCAAGTCGCCACCCAAGCTGCAGCCGCCCATAATGCGGCGCTGAAGGATGCCACAGTTGCCCAAGACCGGTGCAAGGTGCTGGAGGACGAGCTACAGGGTTTGCTCGATGAGCTCGCCAAAGAGGCTCGCGACCGCCAGGCAAAGGAGGAAGATATGAAGGCTCGGGAGGCCGCCATCGGGGACCGCGACGCCGAGCTGTTTGCTGATCACAGCCGACTGAAGACGCTGGAGGAGAAGCTGAAGGCGGAGAGGGCTGAGCTGGACGCCAAGGCGAAGGTCCTGGCCGAGGATCACGTGGCTTTCGCGGATCTTGAGGAGAGATCTCACAAGGCGTTCAAGACACTCTATAATGGTGGCCTGGAGAAGCCGCTGGCCGGGGCCAAGGACGGCCCCGCCAAGCTGCTTCCCCTCTTGGTCGAAGCACTTGAGGAAGTCGTGACCGGCATCGGCCCCATGGCCAAGGTTGAAGCTCACGTCCTTTCTTCTGCGGGCTAACGCGGGTCCTCAGCCACGTCTACCTTCACGACCCTGACGCCAACCTCGACGAGCTGCTAGAGCCTATGGACACCGAGCGCTCCACCGCTGCTGCTAAAGCCGTGAAGGGCCGAGCAAAACCCCTGTTGGCGAAGTTCCGCGCCTTTGCCACTGCGCCCAAGGCATGTACTGCTGGTTCCGCGGCCTCGGGAGGTGGAGCTGACAGGCACAACACCACCACGGAGGCAGGGCTCCTGGCGAATGACGGCGCTGCCCAAGGGTGATCTTCTCGCGGCTTCTTTCCTGTGTCAACTCCTGCAATATGCACTGTGCCTCGTGGAGGCGTTTAAACTTGTGTTTGGTATCATGAGGACAACTTATGGTTTGTAATATTTGCTTCTGGATTTGCTTTGAGATTTTGCGGTTTCCTTCCTATTTGCTTTGTGTTCTACGTCGGCAGGGCCCGGCCGCGCGGATACCTCAGCCGCCATTAGCCCCTACCGGACCACCAGGACAGGACCAAGGAGTGAGGGGCTACGTGACAAGTTAGGCTCCTGAGTCGCGATGCTCAGGAGTCCTCCTTGACGCGCAAACAGCAAATAGGGAGGAGGTGTAGGAGTAGATCTATCGTTCTACGTCGGCAGGGCCCGGCCCCGCGCATACCTCAACCGCCGTTAGCCTTGCGGAACTAAGGAGTGAGGGGCTACGTGACCAGTTAGGCTCCTGAGTCACGATGCTCAGGAGTCCCCCTTGACACTCAAACAGTCTTCATACCTTAGCTCCGCTCAGGGAGGGGCGCGCGATGACCAGGTCCGAGGGACCTGGCTGGGTGGCGTGCGCTTGGGCATGACCCGGGTGCAGCCCCCGTGTCCAGTCCCCTCGCGCGGCGCTCCCGAGGGGAGGCATTGCGATGAGGCCAGACACCGAGCTCTGGGCTCCCTGAGGTTGATACAGCCATGGGCTGCCCTCAGTTGTTTATCACCAGCGCGGAGCATAGTGCTTCCGTATGTGTACGGGCATAGCCGCTCCTCGGCAGTGTCGTCAGCCAGCGCAGAGCATGGTGCTTCCACTGGTACGTGGGAGGGGGCCCCCCTCCGGGAGGAGCGTCCGGGGCGTGTACAACCCCGCCCTGACACGTGGATGGAACAGTAGGGCTAGACGAGGTGTATCTGGGCTCATGAGCCAGCGCGGGACTCACGAGGCCCTACCTCAAGGCGGGTTGCGCCTGATCTTAAGCCTTGGGCGGCTTAGTGTTCCTACGAGGTGGTTAGATACAAATGCTCTATGTCCTCAGGTCCTGGTCCTCGAGCGAGCTCAGCCGCCACCGGTATGCCAGGTCGCGATGCCGTGGACAAGGCCAGGGGGTGAGGGCTGGAGAGCCAGTAAGAGCTCCTGAGTCATGATGCTCATGCGCCCCCTTTTAACGTGCAAGCGATTTGCATGAGGGAGAAAAAAGCCCGTGGTAGGCGGGGATGATAATCATAGGCGGGTTAAGCATGAAAGGCAAATTAGCTTAGATAAAAGCAGGGAGGATACATGCCACTTGGTCAGGCCCGAGCGGCTTGGGGATGATGCAGCCCAAGGGGCGCCCCCAGCAAGGTAAACTAAAGACATAAGCAAAAGGGATACATGCCGCACGGACAAACCCACGCGACCTGGGAAAGATGCAGCCCCAAGAGCGCTCCTAGCTGAAATGAACTCGAAAGATGTCACCTGATACCATTGTAGAGGGGGTGTTGGAGTAGCTGATGATGCGCGGTGAAGAGGCCGATCCTCACGAGACACCAGAGCCTGAGCTTCGGGAGGCTCTGGGGGTCCAGGCGGTTCCTCGAGGACCATCTCCATCTCCGCCAGGACCGTGTGGTGCCTGGCCTCCTGAGCTGCCAGAATGCTCGGCAGGTGGCGCTGGTGAGTGGCAGCTGCGTTCGGCAGACCGTAAGGCATGCGAACATAGCTGTGCGGCGGACCCTCACAGCGTCCCACGCCCGAAGTCCAGAAGAGCTCCTGAGATGCGACTTGCCTGAGCTCCGGGTAGTCGATGCAGACGCGCAGCCCACCATCCTCGCCTGGATGGGGAGCTACGCCAGGTAGGCGGCGATTGCCGCGTATGACTTTTGATTCTTGAAGCTCCTGAGTGGCCTTGGCGATGAACTCCTGAGGGTTGGGACTTCCTTACCCCATGCCTTCCTGAGGGAAACGTGCTGCGAAGCACGCCTCCAAGTGGTGCCCGAGCGCCTCCCTCGTGATCTTGGCAATGTCTGAGGCCCTCCAGAAAAGAGCCCCCGAGCCCTGCCCAAGGAGGGCGCCGGGCTCGCCTTCCTACGCGATGGAGGGAGGCGCCCCTTGCATGGGCGCAGATCCTGACGTGGCACCTCCGGCGATGCCAACCTCCTGAGGCCCTGAGCTGGGCGATGTCTTCTTCTTCTTGGGAATTGCCTCGGGAAGGTTCTCGCTCTTGCTGTCTGGGTCCTTGATTGATGCAGCTTGGAAGGCCCGCTCGAGAGAGCACACCACAGCCTTCTCTTCCCAGGGGATTGTGATGATTCTGCCGCTACCCGGCATCTTGAGGACATTGTAACCATGGTGAGTTACCGCCATGAACTTGGCCAGGGCTGGATATGTCACGCCCAATATGCGATACTATCCTAAAGAGACACGAAGGTCCCACCAAGGATAGAACCGCATATTGATACGCTTTTGCAAGGTGGATATCATTACATCAACATTACATGATAGATGGGGATACATACAAAAGGCATACAATGCCACACAAATACAACATCATCTTACAAAAGAGCACCATCCGACTACGGATGAATCACAAACAGAAACTCAAACCATATCCACCCTGCTAGCCCAGGCTGCCGACCTGGAACCTATCCCCTGATCGAAGAAGAAGAAGAAGAAGAACAAGCAAACATCGCTCTCGCGTCAAGATCATTGCATAACCTGTACCTGCAACTGTTGTTGTAGTAATCTGTGAGCCACGAGGACTCAGCAATCCCATTACCGTGGGTATCAAGACTAGCAAAGCTTAATGGGAAAGGAAGGGGGTAAAGTGGTGAGGTTGCAGCAGCGACTAAGCGTATATGGTGGCTAACATACGCAAATAAGAGCGAGAAGAGAGCAAACGGAACGGTCGTGAAGCTAGCAATGATCAAGAGGTGATCCTGAACTCCTACTTACGTCAAACATAACCCAA
Organism: Triticum dicoccoides; assembly: GCF_002162155.2. Classification (NCBI taxonomy): domain Eukaryota; kingdom Viridiplantae; phylum Streptophyta; class Magnoliopsida; order Poales; family Poaceae; genus Triticum; species Triticum dicoccoides. The sequence goes on from NC_041389.1 coordinate 169,306,840, forward strand.
AACCGTGTTCACTTCCCGGACTCCGCCGAGAAGAGACCATCACGGCTACACACGCGGTTGATGCATTTTAATCCGGATCTGGTGTCAAGTTATCTACAACCGGACATTAACAAATTCCCATCTGCCACATAACCGCGGGCACGGCTTTCGAGAGATAATACCCTCCAGGGGTGTCCCAACTTAGCCCATGATAAGCTCTCGCGATCAACGAAGGATATACCTTCTCCTAGGAAGACCCGATCAGTCTCGGAATCCCGGTTTACAAGACATTTCGACAATGGTAAAACAGCAAGACCGCCCGCTGTGCCGACAAATCCCGATAGGAGCTGCACATATCTCGTTCTCAGGGCACACCAGATGAGCAAGACGTCGGGTTGGCATAGACCCTGGTTGCCCAATGGGCGCCGGACATCGCTCGGTTCGGACCAGCACTTAGAGAAGCAG
>NC_041389.1:169307485-169314796 GCF_002162155.2 Triticum dicoccoides
AAATATGACCCTCGGGTTGGCCGACCCAAGGTAAAGGTAATAGGTGGTGGTGAGGCAAATGGTAAAACCAAGGTTGGGCCTTGCTGGACAAGTTTTATTCAAAGCGAACTGTCAAGGGGGTCCCATAAATCAGCCAACCGCGTAAGGAACGCAAAATCCGGGAACATAATACCGGTATGACGGAAACTAGGGCGGCAAGAGTGGAACAAAACACCAGGCATAAGGCCGAGCCTTCCACCCTTTACCAAGTATATAGATGCATTAGTTAAATAAGAGATATTGTGATATCCCAACATAATGTTGTCCACCATGGAGCAATCTTCAACTTCACCTGCAACTAACAACGCTATAAGAGGGGCTGAGTAAAGCAGTAACATAGCCAAGCAAGGGTTTGCTAGGAAGGGTGAAAAGGTTAGAGGCTGACATGGCAATTTGGGAGGCTTGAAGAGCAAGGGATAGGTAGCACAGCATAGCGATAGAACGAAGCAACTGGCATAGCAATGATAGTAATGAGATCCAAGGTGACGGTCATCTTTCCTGAAATCCCGCTAGGAAGAAGACCGAGTCCATGAAGAAGACGAACGGGAGTAGTCGAACGAATCCTCACAATCGCAACATTACCGGAACTAGGAAGCAAGAACGGAAAGAAACAAACAACATGGTAAATGCACAAGCATGAACATGGCATGATGCACAAACAAGTATGATGCATGTCCGATTTAATGAGGCATGACATGGCAAAGTGCAACAAACCACACTACAAGTTAAGTGGAGCTCAATATGCAACAAGTTGCATGTTGAGGAAACACCACATGCAAGTATTTTGTTCACTCTCGTTTAGGTACACATCAATATTAAATGTTGTTAAACATGGCAAGAGGTGAAGCATAGTTAAACTACCTATCTAGGCAAGTTTAAATGAGGCCGGAACAACAAACAACAATTCTGGAAAATCCCCATATGCATATTTTGAATTTGGTACGGTTCTGCCCTAAACCATATTTTAAGGTTGTTAAACAGGAAAATAAAGTAGACCATGTTATACTAGGTATTTTTTCACTCCATTTACATATAATGTTTGTTTAAAACCGAGCTACGGTTATTTAGTTATGAAATAAATCATTTTAGCATGGCATTTGAGCAAATTTAATCAAACAGCATTTTAAACATTTCAAACATGGATGAAAGTGGGATATTATGAAAGTACATGTAATTCCAAGCATTTTACATGTTTAATTCATTTTAATCCGATGCATGGTTTGTGACATATTAAATGCATGAACATGAGGGTCTTTTCTGTAAAACTGTAATTCACTCGATAAATAGACAAATCGTCCTGGCAAGAAAAAAACACACAACAGGCCGAATCTAACTGGCCCAACAGTGCAAGGGGGGTTTGGGCGGCGCACCATGGGCCATGGCCCAGTTCGACGGTGAGGTGAGGCCAGCAGGAGAGGCTGGCGCGCTGGGCCTTGCTGGATCAAACGAGGAGGTGGAAGGGGCGCAGTCAACGGCGAAGCAGGACTTGGCGCTAGGTCGTCCTCCTCGCGCAAGGACGAAGCAGAGGAGGCGAGCGAGGCAGCGGTGGCTGGGAGCAGAGCTCCGGCGAGCAGGTCAAGGGGCGGCGAGGTGGCTGGCGATGGGGATGGCCGGAGACGGGTCGCCAGCGATGGGGTCGCACTGTGCAGGGAGGAGCTCGAGCGGCGCGGATGGCTTTGGCTGATGGTTCCCTGTCGGAAAAATAAAATGGGACAGAGATGTGAGAGGGAGAAGAGAGAAGCGGGAAAGGAAGGAAGGGGCGGCGCGGATCTCATCTGCTAGTGGTGCTGCTCGCGGTGGATCGATGCGGCTGGAGAGATCCAGCTTGAGGAGGCCAGGGGGGCACAGGCACGGGCCTGCGGGAGGTCGCGGGAGGAGGCTGCGGGCTCGTCGTGAAGCAGAGGAGGCCGCGGACGCTGGCTGCTAGTGGCGCACGGCGGCGGGGATCGCGAGGACGAGCTCGAAGCAGAGGAGGTCGCAGGAGGCAGACGCATCAGAGGGACTTGACGCAGGGTCTTCGGGCTCCGGTGAGGTGGCGAGGTTCGGCAACGACGGGGACTTGAGGCGTGTGGGACGCCTAGGCAGAGGAGCTCGAGCAACGAGCGCGCAAGAGGTCCTGCGAGGTGGCGCTCCGGTGGTCGTGCTCGCGAGGACGAGGTGGTGGGGCACACGGGGCTTCAATCTGGTGGTTGGAGAACAAGGCAGGGAGGAGGCGACCATGGATCAAGATGAGAAGGTGGTTGGCTCGGTTTGCAAATTGAGGAGGTGGGTGGATCAACTGGATGGATGGATCGAGGGGATCCCGAGGAGAAGGTGGGTGTGTGGCGGCGGCGAAATGGGAAGGATGGGACAAGATGCCTAGGTTTTAGGGATTGGTCTAGTTTATATAGTAAGGGGATTAGGGCAGAGTTTAACTTGGTCCGTCTGATTGTAATCGGGCGATCGAGAAGAAATAGGTAGGGAGTCCAAATAAGAAAATGGAGATGTTTTATAGATGTTTGGGGATGATCCGGACCCAACGATGACGACAGTCCGGTTCGGGTTTGGGGAAGTCTCGGACATGCGCGAGGGGGTCTGTGCATAGAGCAAAGAGATTAAGCGGCGATACAAGAGGGACGGGAAAAACCCAGTTGGTCTTGGAACGGTCAACGAGGCAAGGGGGAACATGGCAACTACGAACGGATGCAAGTTTTGAAAAATGACGGCAACGAAGTGCCGATGCAATGCGGATGATGCAATGATGAGATGCAACAAGCGAATAAAACACACATCAATCAGGAAGAACATGGAAGGCGTCTGGAGCGTCGGTCTCGGGGCGTTACAACACTCCACCACTACAAGAGGATCTCGTTCCGAGATCTAGGATGGCACCGGAGATAAACGGAAGAGGAAGAGAAGAGGTAAAACTAAGTTGCTTCTTCGACCAATGAGTGAAACCACGAACCTTGAGAGGGTTGGGCAAATTAAAAGAAGGAGTACAACAGAGATGACGAGATTGCAAACAATCTGTTAGAAAAGAGGAACAAGGAACATTACGAGAACTTGAAGGTTGCAAAGACATGAATCAAGAGTTTAATGGACAAGATAGAATTCTAAACCACTCCGATTAAAACAAGATGAGAGAGGAAGAATCCGGGTAGCACTCCGATTGAACATGGAAGGAATAGAACATGAACTTGAGAAGATGGGATGATACTTGATGAAATCAACAACACACTACCTCCGGAACTATTGAAAGAATGGCATAATGGGTAAGAAGGATTTCAGACAGCACTCAGGTTGAAAAGAGAGGCAAAACTTGATAAGATGAAAGAACTTGAAGAGAGCACAACACTCCGGTTAAAAGGATAAGCACGAAAAACATGATCCTCACAATTCGAGATGATGAGTGAAAAGAGCAACATCACAATGCCTCCGGAAAAAAGAATAGAAGATAGATCATTGGAATAACATAATGTAGGAGAAAATGCCAACTTCTGCCACAAATGAGCTTGGAAAGCACCCTTCCAAGAAGGTTAGAACGAAATTGTTGGGAAGCCAACAACGAAAGGAATAGGCTTGTAGTGGGCTTATGGAAAACATCTCAAGACTATGAGGTGACAACCGGCCACTAATGGAAACCATTGATTTGATTGAGAGCACCAAAGAGAAGAAAACTTCTTCCACCAAGAGGATAAAGAGCAAGCTTGGGTCATGCATAATGACCACAAATAGCAACAACCCTTAAGGAAAGACTTTAGGTGAAATCTAACACAAGATAACTCCAATGAAGAAGTTGATTGGTCGAAAAGATCTCTTGTATGAAGAGAAAATGATGGATTTAAAATACCTCATTCTTGACAACATATGAATCATGAAACATGAAGGAAATTGTCAAGAGTGACATAACACCACCTCAAAAGATAAGGTAGAAAGAATTGCACTTTGGAATGCAAGACGAAGAATACTTGAGCTCCTCAAAACAAAACATGTGTTGAGCACCATGTTTATTTTAGAGTATAGCTTGGTGGGTCATAACTTCAAGAGAAGTCTTGAAGAACAACTGAAGAATGAAAAGAATCCTTGCCGAACCACCATGTAGAGCCTCCATGAAGAACTCCGGTAATAAAAATATGATAAAAAGAAAGAGAAGTTGAAAACACAAGGTGAAGCCTTGCAATGATTTAGATGGAGCTTCGCGACGTGATAATGTGGAAAACTTGGAACTCCGGAAAAGGAAATGATTATGAAGAAGAATTGGAGGTTGAAGAGAACCAGAATTGAAGCCTTTCAATGATTTAGATGGAGCTATGCAATGAGTAAACTTTGAACTCCGGGCAAGAAAGATGAATAACTTGGAACCGAGAATTACTTTCTGATGAACAAACTCCGGAAGAAGGAATTAATCACTTGAATGAATCAAGAATAAAATTATGTCATGCCTATCTTTCATCAATTTAAATTGATGGCAAACATTGGATTTGGCATACTACTTATTCCTGTAGAAGGGATGGATTAAGAGAGATATAGCGCAAACTTGAGAAGGTATAGATGGAACCACCGGTGGGATTTGGAAACAACGAATATTTTATATGATAACGAAGGAAGTGAAATCTTGAACGAACCACCATAAGAATTGAAAATGAAAGTAGCAAAGGCACAATTCACCAGGAAGAATTGGAAAACGAATGAAGATACTTGAGGGGATTTAGATACATGAGAACGAAGAGATCATGAACTGATTAGAGGATATTTGAACGATTCACCGATAAGATTTGGAGAACGATAACTACACGCTGAGAATGAAGAATTATGACATGATGGCCTTCGGAGGCAAGAAATGGAAACAACTCATGAAATGCTTCAGATGGGTGAAAATAATTCCCACAATTGAAAACAATTATGAGAGGATGGCATCGAACTTGAACTACGCATCTTTGGAAGAACGGGTAAGGATTTAAGAGGAACTCTTCTCCGGTCTTCAAAATCCGAGAATGACAAGGAGAAACAACACCAAAATTGTTGAGATACTCCTAGAGAATGAAAAGCGAAGAGGTTGAGGCAACAATGAAATAATTTGAAATCGATCTTGGAGAAGGCATGTGACTGATGGGATCCATTCTTCCGTCACACTTGAAAAGAATTGAGAATAACTCCGGAAGAATTAGAAGAGTCAGGTAAGATCCTGGGAAAAGACCTGTGGGTTAGGGCCCACTCAAAAGAAAACACTGTTGAAAATGATTTTAAAGAGAGATTGCACCGGTTGAATTAAATGGCTTGAATGAGATAACAATCTCCAAATGGCTTGAACGGATTAAGAATGGAAACACAAATCTTCTGAGATATCTTCAACACTCTGGAACAAATGAATAGCAATAGGTGAGTGATTGAGAGGTTCACCGGCATGAGAAAGCATTTGACACGAGGAAAGGAATATGATCAACACTGAAAGCTTGAATTGGATCCAACCGGAGAATCAAAAAAGAACGGAGGATGATGAACTTGAAGCTCGTGAGCATCTTCACGAGGGATCACCGGATCAGAACATTGATTGAAAAGAGTGAAGTGACTTCACATGAATAAATGGATACTTGATTAAAATAAATGAATCCTTGAAGAAAATGGTGGGAGGGTGGGGAAAAACAAAGACAACTTGGGATGAACGAACCAAACACCGTTGAGAAAACTTAGAATTGATCTTGCGGATGGGGAGAATGATGGGATCATCTCGAAGAGAAGCGCACCGGTTGGAAAAGAATTAACATGACAACCTCAATAATAAAAAAGGTTTAGTATTCACATGGCAATATGAGAACACCGTTTAGGAAAGGTATGGATTCAACATTTGACTTCGAAGCAACTCGAATACCACAAATAAAACAAAACAAAGGATTTGGCTTGCAGAATAAGCCAGAACAAATACATATGATAGAGATTTACCCAATCCCATATCGTGCATCTGTCAGAAAGATATTCTAGGAGCTACTTGAATTCCCACCTATAAACTCCCGAAACTTTCTGGTTATGCAATCTGGTGTTGGGGATACAGGGGAAGCAATATATCTCACCCAAACTAACAATCCCTACATCCAGCTGTATCCATCCGTCAACACATAACCAAGAAAACTCAGGAAATCGTGTACCTCAACCTTCGAAAAGCATCCGTTATACGAGCCATGGCAATACTCCCGAACTCCCCAGTACTGGGTGGCGTCGAGGTTATCTCACCAGCAACTGCATAAAAGAGATTTTCGATGTCGGCAAAACTCAGGTATTCCAGAACTGCAACGATAAAATTATGACGACAACACCTCGGAGCTCAACTCCCTGGGACACTGCCACAAACCCTAAATGTCAGGAGGCACCAAGACAATGTTCTCGTCACAAGACTATCGGAATGATTCCAAGATACCCGCGTGATCCTAAAAAAAATTAGTGAAATTTGAGGAGAGGGAAGACAAAACATCTACGTCAGGAGTCCTCACCAGAGCGACGAAGGGGGCTGAGGAGTAAAAAGAATCCTACTCTCCAATATATATAATCCTAAGACTAAAAATAGTTTTCTTCTAGACTCAACAACGGCCAACAAACAAGGGGGCTCCTATGGTTAGTCGAGACTCTGATACCAACTTATCATCAATCCCATTACCATGGGTATCAAGACTAGTAAAGCTTAATGGGAAAGGAAGGGGGTAAAGTGGTGAGGTTGCAGCAGCGACTAAGCATATATGGTGGCTACCATACGCAAATAAGAGCGAGAAGAGAGCAAACGGAACGGTCGTGAAGCTAGCAATGATCAAGAGGTGATCCTGAACTCCTACTTACGTCAAACATAACCCAAAACCGTATTCACTTCCCGGACTCCGCCGAGAAGAGACCATCACGGCTACACACGCGGTTGATGCGTTTTAATCCGGATCTGGTGTCAAGTTATCTACAACCGGACATTAACAAATTCCCATCTGCCACATAACCGCGGGCACGGCTTTCGAAAGATAATAACCTGCAGGGGTGTCCCAACTTAGCCCATGATAAGCTCTCGCGATCAACGAAGGATATACCTTCTCCCAGGAAGACCCGATCTGTCTCGGAATCCCGGTTTACAAGACATTTTGACAATGGTAAAACAAGACCAGCAAGACCGCCCGCTGTGCCGACAAATCCCGATAGGAGCAGCACATATCTCGTTCTCAGGGCACACCGGATGAGCAAGACGTCGAGTTGGCATAGACCCTGGTTGCCCAGGGGGCGCCGGACATCGCTCGGTTTGGACCAGCACTTAGAGAAGCACTG
>NC_041389.1:169314977-169332426 GCF_002162155.2 Triticum dicoccoides
AAAATAAAGATGACCCTCGGGTTGGCCGACCCAAGGGAAAGGTAATATGTGGTGGTGAGGCAAATGGTAAAACCAAGGTTGGGCCTTGCTGGACAAGTTTTATTCAAAGCGAACTGTCAAGGGGGTCCCATAAATCACCCAACCACGTAAGGAACGCAAAATCCAAGAACATAATACCGGTATGACAGAAACTAGGGCAGCAAGAGTGGAACAAAACACCAGGCATAAGGCCGAGCCTTCCACCCTTTACCAAGTATATAGATGCATTAATTAAATAAGAGATATTGTGATATCCCAACATAATCCTGTCTACCATGGAGCAATCTTCAACTTCACCTGCAACTAACAACGCTATAAGAGGGGCTAAGCAAAGTGGTAACATAGCCAAGCAATGGTTTGCTAGGAAGGGTGAAAAGGTTAGAGGCTGACATGGCAATTTGGGAGGCTTTAAGAGCAAGCGACGGTCATCTTGCCTGAAATCCCGCTAGGAAGAAGACTGAGTCCATGCAGAAGACGAACGGGAGTAGTCGATGAATCCTCACAATCGCAACATTACCGGAACTAGGAAGCAACACCGGAAAGAAACAAACAACATGGTAAATGCACAAGCATGAACATGGCATGATGCACAAACAAGTATGATGCATGTCCGTTTTAATGAGGCATGACATGGCAAAGTGCAACAAACCACACTACAAATTAAGTGGAGCTCAATATGCAACAAGTTGCATGTTGACGAAACACCACATGCAAGTATTTAGTTCACTCTCGTTTAGGTACACATCAATATTAAATGTTGTTAAACATGGCAAGAGGTGAAGCATAGTTAAACTACCTATCTAGGCAAGTTTAAATGAGGCCGGAACAACAAACAACAATTCTAGAAAATCCCCATATGCATATTTTGAATTTGGTACGGTTCTGCCCTAAACCATATTTTAAGGTTGTTAAACAGGAAAATAAAGTAGACCATGTTATACTAGGTATTTTTTCACTCCATTTACATATAATGTTTGTTTAAAACCGAGCTACGGTTATTTAGTTATGAAATAAATCATTTTAGCATGGCATTTGAGCAAATTTAATCAAACAGCATTTTAAACATTTCAAACATGGATGAAAGTGGGATATTATGAAAGTACATGTAATTCCAAGCATTTTACATGTTTAATTCATTTTAATCCGATGCATGGTTTGTGACATATTAAATGCATGAACATGAGGGTCTTTTCTGTAAAACTGTAATTCACTCGATAAATAGACAAATCGTCCTGGCAAGAAAAAAACACACAACAGGCCGAATCTAACTGGCCCAACAGTGCAAGGGGGGTTTGGGCGGCGCACCATGGGCCATGGCCCAGTTCGACGGTGAGGTGAGGCCAGCAGGAGAGGCTGGCGCGCTGGGCCTTGCTGGATCAAACGAGGAGGTGGAAGGGGCGCAGTCAACGGCGAAGCAGGACTTGGCGCTAGGTCGTCCTCCTCGCGCAAGGACGAAGCAGAGGAGGCGAGCGAGGCAGCGGTGGCTGGGAGCAGAGCTCCGGCGAGCAGGTCAAGGGGCGGCGAGGTGGCTGGCGATGGGGATGGCCGGAGACGGGTCGCCAGCGATGGGGTCGCACTGTGCAGGGAGGAGCTCGAGCGGCGCGGATGGCTTTGGCTGATGGTTCCCTGTCGGAAAAATAAAATGGGACAGAGATGTGAGAGGGAGAAGAGAGAAGCGGGAAAGGAAGGAAGGGGCGGCGCGGATCTCATCTGCTAGTGGTGCTGCTCGCGGTGGATCGATGCGGCTGGAGAGATCCAGCTTGAGGAGGCCAGGGGGGCACAGGCACGGGCCTGCGGGAGGTCGCGGGAGGAGGCTGCGGGCTCGTCGTGAAGCAGAGGAGGCCGCGGACGCTGGCTGCTAGTGGCGCACGGCGGCGGGGATCACGAGGACGAGCTCGAAGCAGAGGAGGTCGCAGGAGGCAGACGCATCAGAGGGACTTGACACAGGGTCTTCGGGCTCTGGCGAGGTGGCGAGGTTCGGCAACGACGGGGAGTTGAGGCGTGTGGGACGCCTAGGCAGAGGAGCTCGAGCAACGAGCGTGCAAGAGGTCCTGCGAGGTGGCGCTCCGGTGGTCGTGCTCGCGAGGACGAGGTGGTGGGGCGCACGGGGCTTCGATCTGGTTGTTGGCAAAGAAGGCAGGGAGGAGGCGACCATGGATCGAGAGGAGAAGGTGGTTGGCTCGGTTTGCAAATTGAGGAGGTGGGTGGATCGACTGGATGGATGGATCGAGGGGATCCCGAGGAGAAGGTGGGTGTGCGGCGGCGGCGGAATGGGAAGGATGGGACAAGATGCCTAGGTTTTAGGGATTGGTCTAGTTTATATAGTAAGGGGATTAGGGCAGAGTTTAACTTGGTCCGTCCGATCGTAATCGGGCGGTCAAGAAGAAATAGGTAGGGAGTCCAAATAAGAAAACGGAGATGTTTTATAGATGTTTGGGGATGATCCGGACCCAATGGTGACGACAGTCCGGTTCAGGTTTGGGGAAGTCTCGGACATGCGCGAGGGGGTCTGTGCATAGAGCAAAGAGATTAAGCGGCAAGACAAGAGGGACGGGAAAAACCCAGTTGGTCTCGGAACGGTCAACGAGGCAAGGGGGAACATGGCAACTACAAACGGATGCAAGTTTTGAAAAATGACGGCAACGAAGTGCCGATGCAATGCGGATGATGCAATGATGAGATGCAACAAGCGAATAAAACACACATCAATCATGAAGAACATGGAAGGCGTCTGGAGCGTCAGTCTTGGGGCGTTACAGGATACCCGAGGATGGCATTGTATGGCAGGCGAATGTGGGCAACGTCGAAGTCAATGAGCTCGGTGCGGTAGTTCTTGCATTGTCCGAAGGTGAGAGGAAGGCGAACCTGCCCTATCGGAGTGGTGGAACCATCAGTGACTCCTGAGAAAGGCTTGGTTGGCTGAAATTGATCATAAGGCACTTGAAGGTTGTTGAACGTCTCGACGGGCAGAATGTAGAGTCCTGCGCTGCCATCGATGAGAGTCCTGGTAACTTGCACGTTGCTGGTGACTGGGGAACAGAGCATTGGGAGGATGCCAGCCGTAGCTGCACACTTGAGATGATACGCTGAACTGAACGTGATGGCGCATGTGGACCACCTGAGGGGGCGCGTGGCCTCGAGCTTGGGGAGGATTGCATTCACCTCACGAGCAAACTGCTTGAAGATGCACTGAGAGGCTGGGGACTGGGCTCCGCCCAAGATGAAAGCAATGGCACTTGGCTCCTGGAAGCCCCCAACCCCCTCGTCCTGGTGGTGGTCGTCATTCCTCCTTGGTGGTGGTGGCAGAGGGGGAAGGCCTGCGTTGCCGTGCGAGCGATCCTCGTGAGGCTGATCCCTACAAGCCCCCTCGCGAGGCTAGTCCTGCTAGCGATCCTCGCGAGGGAGGTCACGCCACTCCTGGCGAGGGCCTCGGTCATCCCATCGTCCTCCACCTCTTCCTCCTCCTCGGCCGTAGCCCCGGTCGTTGCGCTTGGGGTGTCGACCGATGCGTCCTTCTCGAACGGCTCTGAGATCCTGGCATTCGTTGGTGTTGTGGGTGTAGAGGTTGTGGTAGGCGCAGAAGCGGCTACCCTTGGACAACTCCGGTTGGTCCCTGCCGCACTTCGTGTCTGGTTCTACTGCGAGCACGGCTGCTCCTTCGCGCTTCACGTCCTTGGCCTTGGCTTTCTTCTCTTTTGGGTCCCCAGCTGGGAGCTCGTGGAGGAAGAGGCGCGACTCCTCAGCTCTTGCGCACTTGGTCGCCAGGTTGAAAAGCTCCAGAGATGTGCACAGATCCTCGTAGATGGAAAGCTCCTCCTTCATCTTGACGTCACGGACGCCGTCAGAGAACGCTGAGATGATGGCCTCCTCAGTCACCTTGGGAATCTTGAGGCTAGCGATGTTGAAACACTGGATGTACTTCTGCAGGGTCTGTCCAGGCTGCTGCTTGATGCGGCGCAGGTCACCCACGACCGGGGGACAGTCGCGAGTGCCCTGGAAGTTGGCGGTGAAGCGGCTGCGCATCTCATCCCAGGAGGAGATCGAGCCGGGAGGCAAGTTCAGGAGCCAGGTGCGGGCACCATCCTTGAGCGCCATGGGAAACAAGTTCGCCATGACCTTTTCGTCTCCGTTGGCCACCTCGATGCCCAGCTCGTAGAGCTGCAGGAACTCCGCGGGGTCGGCGGTGCCATCGTAGCGAGGAGGCAGATATGGCTTGAACTTGCCTGGCCAGGCGACGCTGCGCAGCTCGGTGGTGAAGGCGCGGCAGCCTGCTGTTGCCACCGGAGCTTTTTTCAGATGCGGGGCCTGCTCTTGATGGTTCCCATGCGCTGCCGCCAGGGGAAGCACAGGGTCTTGGCGTGCTGGTGCAGGGATGCAGTCTTGACGTGCTGGAGCAGGGAGCATGCGAGCGACTTCTTGCGGCCGAGGGATTTCTTGGCAGCTCCTTTCTTGTCGCGCGGGTGGTGGACGCGGTGGGTCTCGTCCAGGGGCCACGCGCCTTGGAGCTAGGGCGCCTTCTTGGGGAGGAGGTGGCGGAGGCACCTCCTGAGCTGCATCGCCCATGCAGGACGGAGGGCGAGGCAGCGAGAGGGATGGCGTAGGAGAGCCCCCTGCGGCGCTGACGAGCTCGGTGATGCGAGTGAGCCACTCCTCGTAGAGGTTGTTGACGGGGCAGTAGTGCAGGAGCTCATGTGCTAGGGGCAATGCAGCCTACGTGTCCATGGGAGCGCGAAGAGCGTGAGACGACGCACTAGGTGGAGTTAGCGACGGAGGGGCGGTGCGGCCTTCCCTCCGCACCGAGGGATGCAGCGATGATGCTTGCTGCTTGTTCCCTACCGGGCCGGTGGCAGCGTTGGCGGGAGGCGGCGGAGAACGACGAGGAGGCCCGCTGACAGGAGCCGTCTTGGCGACGTGGGCGGTGAGAGCAGCCCGACGCTCGGCGCGAGCTCGGCGAGCGTCCGCCATGGACGCGATGAAGCGATGGAACGCAGAACCGTGGAAAGAAGATTCCGGTGCACCCCTACCTGGCGCGCCAAATGTCAGATATCGGGTTTCGGCAAAACCCTTAAGGTTCGAACTCTGTGGTGTGCACGAAGATCTACTCCCTATTGATCCACGCCCCAAAACCTCGCCGTGAATCTAAGCTAACACGATGAACAACACAAGGGACATAAGGTTTATACTGGTTCGGGCCACCGTTGTGGTGTAATACCCTAATCCAGTGTGTGGTCTGGTGGATTGCCTTTGGGCTGATGATCAACAGTACATAGGAAGAACAGCCTCGTGAGAGGTGTTCTTGAGCTGGTACGGTGTTCTACTAGGGAAGGATTTGATAGGGTCTAGATGAGATGATCCCCTCTCTACTGTGGTGGCTATCTCTATATATAGAGGCCCTGGTCCTTTTCCCAAATATTGAGTGGGAAGGGAGCCAACAACGACCATTTTGAAGGGGGACAACTAGTACAAGCTATCCTGACTAAAGTTGGTCTTCGACTGCCAAAGGCACTTGCGATGATGCCGTCTTGGGCTACAAGGTGATCTCCATCCTACCATCCTGCTGGGCTTGGTCTCGTTGCACCGATAAGGAAACCTTTGCTTGATGCCTTGGTACTCCAAAGAGGAAACAAGAACACTGCGCTAGCTCGCGCCCGCCTGGTCTCGATCGTCATGGCTTGCATCACGAGCACCTCGCGAGGTACTCCTTGCCTTGATCTCTCTGCCTCCTCGCGATCCTGCCTGGTGAGGCCGCCCCTAAGGAGGCCTTGTGTCGTCCGCCCAACGAGGCTTGGTCCCTCGCAAGGGTCTTGAACCTTGGTCGATGAAGACGGGCCGTACTGGGCCAATGCTGGAGCCACGCCGCAGGCCGCAGGCAGGCATGTCTGGGGACCCCCGTTCCAAGAATGCCGACATAATCATATATACCATTAACATAAGAATCCAAGGTTTCATTATCATTAAATTTGCATGAAAAGGAAAGGTATGGAGCCTTCATCCTAGAGCAACAAGTATAATCATATCTCAAGCATAGTTGACGAGCACACCAATGTAACATATGAATTTGATCCCGTAATAGTTTCCCTTTTTGTGTCAAGCGATAATCCCTAAAGTATTCACGTTGATCCAACGTGTCTCCCATAACATAATTGAATGGTTTTTTTTTCAGGATTATCAAAGTAGTACATAATATCTTTCACAAAATGAGCATCAAGGGTTTTAGGAGGTTCCCCATCTCCGTGAGTAGCAAGTACACCTAATTTTTTTTGTATTTTGTGTTCCATATCCATAAGTAAAGATAGAGAACAACTTAGAAGAACAAATAAAAATTACTTAGTGATAAAGCAAACAAGCACACACGAGAATATTCACCCCACGCTATGACTCCCGGGCAACGGCGTGAGAAAAAGGTCTTGATAACCCACAAGTATAGGGGATCAATTATAGCCTCTTTTGATAAGTAAGAGTGTCGAACCCAACGAGGAGCTAAAGGTAGAACAAATATTCCCTCAAGTTCTATCGACCACCGATACAACTCTACGCACGCTTAACGTTCGCTTTACCTAAAACAAGTATGAAACTAGAATGACTTTGTAGGTGTTGTTGGATAGGTTTGCAAGATAATAAAGAGCACGTAATTAAAAAGTAGGGGCTGTTTAGATAAAGAAGCAAGAAAGTAAATATAGCGAGTGTGGAAAATTGGTGGTAGGAGTTGTGAAATTATCCCTAAGCAATTGACTACTTTACTAGACCGATAGCAAGTTTTATGTGGGAGAGGCATAAGCTAACATACTTTCTCTTCTTGGATCATATGCACTTATGATTGGAACTCTAGCAAGCATCCGCAACTACTAAACATCATTAAGGTAAAACCCAACCATAGCATTAAAGCATCAAGTCCCCTTTATCCCATACGCCACAACCCCATTACTCGGGTTTATGCTTTTGTCACTCAAGCAACCCACTATAAGCGAGTCATGAACGTATTGCAACACCCAACAACGCGAATACCTCATGCTTGCGCGACACGGAGGGCACAATAGGACAGCAACATAACCACAAGCAAATTAAACCAATCATATCAATTCACCAATCACCGATAGGACAACAAAAATCTAGTCAGACATCATAGGATGGCAACACATCATTGTATAATAATATGAAGCGTAAAGCACCATGTTCAAGTAGAGGGCTTAGCGGGTTGCGGGAGAGTGGACCATTGAATATAGAAGGGGAAGGTGATGGAGATGTTGGTGAAAATGGCGGAGGTGTTGGTGTAGATCGCGGTGATGATGATGGCCCCGGCGGCGTTCCGGCGCCACTGGAAGCAAGGGGGAGAGAGCCCCCCTTCTTATTCTTCTTCCTTGACCTTCTCCCTAGATGGGAGAAGGGTTTCCCCTCTGGTCCATGGTCTTCATGGCGTGGGAGGGGCGAGAGCCCCTCCAAGATTGGATCTGTCTCTCTGTCTCTCTCTATTTCTGGGTTCCCTGATTCTGCCCTTCCACCGTTTCTTATATATCCGGAGATCCGTAACTCCGATTAGATTGAAACCTTCACCCAGATTTTTCCCCGAAAACTAGCTTTCTTGTGGCAAAAGAAGAGCATCAACCGCCTTACGGGGTGCCCATGAGGGTCAGGGCGCTCCTGCCCCCTGGGGCGCGCCCCCTGCCTCATGGCCCCCTCGGGCATCGTCTCATGTTGATTCTTCCTCCCAAATCTCACAAATATTCCAAAAATATTATCTATCCATTTAAATCCCGTTTGGACTCCGTTTGATATGGGGTTTTGTGAAACATAAAACATGCAACAAACAGGAACTTGCACTGAGCACTGGATCGATATGTTAGTCCCAAAAATAGTATAAAAAGTTGCCAAAAGTATATGAAAGTTGAATAATATTGGCATGGAACAATCAAAAATTATAGATACGACGAAGACGTATCATGAAGTTCATAGGAAAAGTTAAGGAGTCAAATGAACTAGGCATGCATTTCTTTTCGATAGTACAACAGGTACTACTGACATACTCGCCAACTCAGGTACAACCTAACAAGTAACAAACAAGCATTCGAATCAAGCAATACATCAAAGCAGACAACTGAACTATTTGTAATTCTATAGGATTACAGATTGAGGGCACAAGCCAAGAAAGCAGCCCACATGTATTACATTTCACATGTACTAAAAACACTGGCTTGCCATATGTTGCTGTGAAGCCTCGCTGCTGTTGCAATGTTCTTTGAAGATATCGTCAGCATCCCGTGGTTGCAAATCTAGTTGTTGTAGTTTATTCTGCACCCTCTATTTAGGTAAAATTAATTTTAATCCCATGCACTATTTCGAATTGATCATCAATGGTTCATCTAAACTAATGAAAGAAGGGTGTGTGCTTACACAACAATATATGTGCGTCACCCTATTTTTATGCTTGTTCGAGGTGCCAGCCCCAAAAGAACAAATATTTTGCTTGATGGGGTTGGCAGCTCCATAATTAATAGAAGCATCAAATTATTCATCAACTTGGGAAGATGAAGAACGCACAAAAAAGGAATGAACAAAGGCTCGGAGATGTGATGTAATAACTAGCATCAGAAAATGTAGGGTAAAACAAACAAAAAGTAGCGGAATCACATGCTAGTTTGCGGATGTGTAATTAAGCATAGAGAACATGTAGCATTCTGATGTAACCAACGGGTGGCATCCGAACAACACCATTATCAATAAATATAGCATGCAAGAAGTAAAATAGTAGGAAGTGATATCTAGGAAGTACAGTAATACTTAGGACAAAACAAAAGCATTGTAACTATATGTGCACTGGTTGTAATTTAGACCATGTAACATGTTCATTGCCAGAAGTATGGCCCTACAGGTGTAAGCAGTATAATGTGTCTCATGAAAAATTGAATGATGCCCTGAAGATATTCAAAGGTCCTGTGCTTATGCTAAGAAAGTGAATGTAGGCGCCGGACGTTGGATAATAGTACCTGATTCTCGGCTGCATATGGGTATCATTGTCATAGTTGATAGCTAAGGATCATCGATGGTGCTCGTGTTGCGATTGACTTTGGGCCGGCTGTCGCCGTTGCTGAAGCAGCTCCGGTGCTTCAGTTGCGGCACCTGTCGACATACAAGAAAGCTCATCTGTGGTAAGTGAACAGTTCCACGATAAAGAAGAGAAATACCAAAGGAGTACAACTTGAAATAGACTGACGAGGCTGCGGCGTCAGTAAAGCAGGTCCGGTGGAGTTGAATATGGCATCCATGGAGCGGGTCCGGTGTAGTGGATGAAGGTGTCGGTGAAGCACATATGACGCGATGTACAGTGCTTTCGGTGAGGCGGATCTGTTGCGACGGACGAGGGCTTGTATGAAGGGCCAGCGATAGGGTGGACGAGGGAGTCAATGAAGGGCCTACACTGTGGTGGACAAGGGCACCGGTGAACCAGATCCAGTGTGGTGGACCAAGATGGCGGTCAAGGAGATCTGGAGTGGTGGACAAGCCAGTCTCCAAAGCGGCTTCGGTGAAGGGGTGAGTTGGCAGTTGGGGGTTCCAAGGTGCGTAAGGTAGATCCGGCGGGGTGTGAGGTCCACCACTACGGCGGAGGACTAGATTTAGCGTCTGGGTGTGGTTGGGGGGCCGAGGGGGGGGAGGGAAGGGGCTCTAACAAAGAATGTCGAGGCAAAGAGGGGAAAACAATGGAGTTACCAAAGCAGCCCTTTTCTGTTCATGTGGCAGGGGTAAAACAGGAATATCGCCGGGCTAAACTTCCGGGCGCGAGATATTTTGATGTGAGCGGGGAGTTTGAAAGCTTTTGGCGCCTGAAATTAAGTGTTTTGCTCTTGTACGACCAACTATGATATCATGGCCGAGAATTTATTTGTTTTGCACGCAAAGAAGTGCAAGTTTCGAAAATAAATGTCTCCAACTCGAAACTTAGATTGTCCATTGAATTCAAATATGGATCATTGAGCTAGTGGAAGAAAATACCATCATATTGTCCAATTAAAATGAAATTCCAAATGTGTTTATCCTAAATATGATGGCAAAAACAAAAATGTGTATGTGTATGAATAAAGTGGATGATTATAAGGTTTGAACATGCCCGTATGTGTATATCTCTAGGTTTGATATATGAATTTGAAATCACGAAATCCCGACTTAAAAAATGTACATCCATTTAAATGAATTACAAAAGCTAATGATGGAGTCGAATTCCAAAATTCCAATCTTAGGTTTATAGTTCTAGTACTTCAAAGTATATCACACATGTTCAAAAGTATCATTATCTCATAGTCCAAACTATGAGACAAATTTATCAACCATGAGTGCACACACTATTGGCCATATATATCTCAATTATGCTAAAGTGTCTCAAATATAGACACCTCACTCTTTATCTGAAGCCACCCCCACAAGTTGTTCTCTCCCCCGGACACGAACACAGGAGCACATTAACACCCCTCTCTCTTCTAATGTCCGGACCCCAATATAGGTCTATATCACTTTGTCTCTCAGGCATGCACACATCTCTTCCCCCACTCTCTAGGTCTCCTGGTATCTCTCTTTCCCAAGAACACACACTATATAGAGTGTATCTGTGGCACCCCGATCCGCATGGAGTAGGGGGCCTTCGCACGTCAGCCCAGGATAACACCCGATGCACGACATGTCCATGATACAACATTCCAGGTACAAGAATATTCATCAAATACATGTATATATGATTACATCATTGATGAATACATTTATCTAGCATAGCCCTAAGGCTATTTTAATGGCGGCGGAAGTCTATTTAAATGGCGGCGGAAGTGTTGGTTTGGCAGCATATCGACTCTAGATGGGCTCAACAACTCACAGGACTGACAAGATTAAGGCCTAGCACGACGGAACCGACAAACAATTTGGGCACAACCTAAAAAACTAGCATGCCACGCCAGGTTAGTACATTAAATGTACTTGCAAGACAACCAAATACATAGCATCCAAACGAACCAATGACAAAGCAAGAACCAAGCATATGCAACAATCTACTTCAACACAATTAAGCATGGCACAATCGTATCTGACACGTCTCCAACGTATCTATAATTTTTTATTGTTCCATGCTATTATATTACCCCTTTTGGATGTTTATGGGCTTTATTTTACATATTTATATCATTTTTGGGACTAACCTACTAACTGGAGGCCCAGCCCGTATTGCTGTTTTTTCCCTATTTCAGTATTTCGAAGAAAAGGAATATCAAACGGAGTCCAAACGGAATGAAACCTTCGGGAGCGTGATTTTTGGAACGAACGTGATCCGGAGAACTTGGAGTGTAAGTCAAGAAGCAATCGAGGCGGCCAGAAGATAGGAGGGCACGCCCACCCCTCCTGGGCGCCCCCTGTCTCCTGGGCCCCACGAGCGGCCACCGATGTACTTTTTCCTCCTATATATACCCACTTACCCCAAAACATCCAGGGAGCCAACAAAAAACAATTTCCACCACCGTAACCTTTTGTATCTGCGAGATCCCATCTTGGAGCCTTCGCTGGCGCTCCGCCAGAGGGGGAATCGACCCAAGAGGGCTTCTACATCAACACCATAGCCCCTCTGATGAGTTGTTAGTAGTTTACCACAGACCTTCAGGTCCATAGTTATTAGCTAGATGGCTTCTTCTCTCTTTTTGGATCTCAATACAATGTTCTCCCCCTCTCTTGTGGAGATCTATTCCATGTAAACTCTTTTTGCGGTGTGTTTGTCGAGATCCGATGAATTGTGGGTTTATGATCAAGTTTATCTATGAGAAATATTTGAATCTCCTCTGAATTCTTTTATGTATGATTGGATTATCTTTGCAAGTCTCTTCGAATTATCAATTTGGTTTGGCCTACTAGATTGATCTTTCTTGCCATGGGAGAAGTGCTTAGCTTTGGGTTCAATCTTGCGGTGTCCTTACCCAGTGACAGAAAGGGTTGCAAGGCACGTATTGTATTGTTACCATCGAGGATAAAAAGATGGGGTTTATATCATATTGCTTGAGTTTATCCCTCTACATCATGTCATCTTTCTTAATGCGTTACTCTGTTCTTATGAACTTAATACTCTAGGTGCATGCTGGATAGCGGTCGATGTGTGGAGTAATAGTAGTAGATGCAGGCAGGAGTCGGTCTACTTGTTGTGGATGTGATGCCTATATACATGATCATGCCTAGATAATCTCATAATTATTCGCTTTTATGTCAATTACTCGACAGTAATTTGTTCACCCATCGTAATACTTATGCTATCTTGAGAGAAGCCACTAGTGAAACCTATGGCCCCTGGGTCTATCTTTTATCATACAAGCTTTCAATCTACTTTTATTTGCATCTTTACTTTTTGCATCTATACTATAAAATACCAAAAATACATTTATCTTATCATACTATCTCTATCAGATCTCACTTTCGCAAGTGGCCGTGAAGGGACTGAGAACCCCTTTATTGCATTGGTTGCGAGTTCTTTGTTTGTTTGTGTAGGTGCGTGGGACTTTTGAGGAGGCTCCTACTGGATTGATACCTTGGTTCTCAAAAACTGAGGGAAATACTTACGCTACTATTGCTGCATCACCCTTTCCTCTTCAAGGAAAACCAACGCAAGCTCAAGACATAGCAAGAAGGATTTCTGGCGCCGTTGCTGGGGTGGTCTTCGCTCAAGTCAAGACATACCAAGTACCCATCACAAACTCATCTCCCTCACATTTACATTATTTGCCATTTGCCTCTCGTTTTCCTCTCCCCCACTTGACCCTTGCCATTTTATTCGCCCTTCTTCCGTTTGTCTTTTTGTTTACCTTAATTTCTTACTTGGCTCGTTTGGTTGGAGTAGATGTTTATTTATTACTAAACAGAGAAGCTAAGATCTATGGATCCTCATCCGCTTGATAATCTTTTTAAGAGATCCAATTATGATGAACCAATTGCTAGTGAGTTTTGTGCACTAGATTATCTTTATGAAGTTTTGCTTGAAATTCGTGAATCTGAAAATTGTGATGAAGAAATTTATGAAGAGATTCATGATGTCTCCTTGAATAAAAAGCATGATTGCAATGATTTTACTATAAACTCTCTTGATGTCAATTGTGCTAATATTATGCAAAACCCTAAGCTTGGGGATTCTAGTTTTGCTATGTCTACTACTTGTTGCAATGATCATGATTGGGGTGATTCTTCTTATGATCTTGAAAATTTATTTAAGCCCCATGATGAATATGAGATTGATAATAGTATTTGCAATAATATTGAAAGTGGATTTGGAGAGGTCATGACTTTAGTTAATAATAATCCCACTATTTTGGAAGAGTGTAACTTCATATGTGTCGGTGTACAAAGTAGGGGCTCTGCTTTTGACCCCTTTACTTGTGCACGGGCAGTCAGAGCCACCCGCCACGGCCACGCATAACTGGGCAGGAAAGGGAAGCCGGAGATTAGCCGAAGGCACAAGACAAACAAAGCAACGACAAGGACCAAGGCCACAAAGATCTGATGGACGAAGCAAGTTTCCCCGGTAAGGACCCTTGCCGGGGCAGCCTCAGCGGCCCAGGCAAGACCCTTGCCGGGGCAGCTCGCCCACACTAGCTGAGCGAGCCACCTTTGAGCCCACCAAAGCTAGATAAATGCATTGGGATAGGGCTCGGGAGGCACCTCCGTGGTGGCATGCAGATCTTTTTGAAGACAAAGAATAGTCTAGATCAAATGAGGATAGGAAGGTAACAATCCTCGGCAGGGTTCTTACCGAGGAAGCCCACGAGACCCCCGGCAAGGTCCTTGTTGGGGATGACGGCGTGCCGCGGCAAGACCCTTGCCAGGCCACCCGGTGTCACGCCCAATATGCGACCCTATCCAAAAGGAACTCGAAGGTCCCACCAAGGATAGACCCGCATATTGAAACGCTTTTGCAAGGTGGATATCATTACATCAACATTACATAATAGATGGGGATACATACAAGAGGCATACAATGCCACATGAATACAACATCATCATACATAAGATCAACATCCGACTACGGATGAAACACAAACAGAAACTCAAACAACATCCACCCTCCTAGCCCAGGCTGCCGACCTGGAACCTATCCCCTGATCGAAGAAGAAGCAGAAGAAGAACTCCAAACAAGCAAACATCGCTCTTGCGTCATGATCATCGCATAACCTGTACCTGCAACTGTTGTTGTAGTAATCTGTGAGCCACGAGGACTCAGCAATCCCATTACCATGGGTATCAAGACTAGCAAAGCTTAAAGGGAAAGGAAGCGTTAAGTGGTGAGGTTGCAGCAGCGACTAAGCATATATGGTGGCTAACATACGCAAATAAGAGCGAGAAGAGAAGCAAAGGAACGGTCGTGAAGCTAGCAATGATCAAGAGGTGATCCTGAACTCCTACTTACGTCAAACATAACCCAAAGACCGTGTTCACTTCCCGGACTCCGCCGAGAAGAGACCATCACGGCTACACACACGGTTGATGCGTTTTAATTCGGATCTGGTGTCAAGTTATCTACAACCGGACATTAACAAATTCCCACCTGCCACATAACCGCGGGCACGGCTCTCGAAAGTTTATACCCTGCAAGGGTGTCCCAACTTAGCCCGTGATAAGCTCTCTCGATCAACGAAGGATATACCTTCTCCCAGGAAGACCCGACCAGTCTCGGAATCCTGGTTTACAAGACATTTCGACCATGGTAAAACAACACCAGCAAGACCGCCCGATGCGCCGACATCCCGATAGGAGCTGCACATATCTCGTTCTCAAGGAAACACCGGATGAGCACTCCGTACAACTAAAACCAGACCTCAAGTTTCCCTGAGGGGGCGCTGCAAAGGACTCTAGTTCGGACCAACACTTAGACAAGCATTGGCCCAGGGGGGTGGGGGCTATAATAAACATGACCCTTGGGTTAATTACTCCCAAGGGAAAGGTAGGTGGTGGTGAGGCAAATGGTAAAACCAAGGTTGGGCCTTGCTGGAGGAGTTTTATTCAAAGCGAACTGTCAAGGGGGTCCCATAAATCACCCGACCGCGTAAGGAACGCAAAATCCGGGAACATAATACCGGTATGACAGAAACTAGGGCGGCAAGAGCGGAACAAAACACCAGGCATAAGGCCGAGCCTTCCACCCTTTACCAAATATATAGATGCATTAATTAAATAAGAGATATTGTGATATCCCAACATAATCCTGTCCACCATGGAGCAATCTTCAACTTCACCTGCAACTAGCAACGCTATAAGTAGGGCTAAGCAAAGCAGTAACATAGCCAAACAACGGTTTGCTAGGAAGGGTGTCAAAGGTTAGAGGTTCATGGCAATTTGGGAGGCTTGAAGAGCAAATGATAGGTAGCGCAGCAAAGCGATAGAACGAAGCAACTAGCAAAGCAATGATAGTAGTGAGATCCAGGGTAGCGGTCATCTTTCCTGAAATCCCGCAAGGAAGAAGAACGAGTCCATGAAGAAGATGAAGCCACGAAGACGAACCAAGCGTAGACGAACGAATCCTCACGATCGCAACGAAACGGGAACTATCGAGAAGAAGCACACAACATTGTAAACACACCACACATAGACAAGACATGATGCACAACAAGCATGATGCATGACAAAGCTACATGAAGCTACTCATGGCAAGAGATGATGCAAACAAGAACAACACATCAAGGCAAGTTTAAATGAGGTCGGAAACAACATATAAAAATTCCGGTAAGTCCTCATATGCAAATTTAGAAATTGGTCCAGAACTGAATAAACCTTATGTTCAAGTTGTTAAACAGCAAGTTAAGATGCACCAAGATGATCTACACGAGATTCTAGTCAAGTTACATATAAAGTTCATTAGATTCGGAGCTACGGCCTAGAAGATATGAGCAAAACAAGTTAAACATGGCGTTGATGCAAAATGCACCCAAACATCAAGAAAACACACCAAAACAAGGATGCAACATGGTAATATGAAACAACATGCAAAATCAAGCAAGTTTCATATATCACACTCAAAATGGAGCAACGGTGCAACACATATACTCGATACAAGTTATAACAACAATCTGTCCAAAACAGCAACTAGGCATCTTACAAGCATCAAAACAACAAGTTACAGCACCTCAACATAATAATAAAAGGCATGGGCATGAAGTACAGGTAAAGCATGACAAAACATGAACACTGAGCTATCTCCAGAAATCACTAGAACATGCTCAAACACACATGGAAAGATTGCAAATAATAACAGTTTCAGACTTATCAGGAAATAACATCAGGTTGCAATGTTTAGAGCTATCAAACAACATGTTACAGGAACTTAACATGGCAAACAAAGGCATGGAATGAATCTACTAATTTCATATAACAAAAGTACCTTACTGACCATCAGCCAAAAAGGCACAAAAAATATGATGGCACCCATGTAAACATGGCAAGTTATATTACAGATTCATACATGGCAGGAGCAACAATAAGTAGGCATGTTGGTGAGCTTGAAACACTCACCACAGAGCAATACATGGCATGGCAAGGCAACCAAAAGTAAGAATACATGTTTATGAAGCTAAGCATGGCAAGAGCAAGTTCATACGGTGCATGGATCACTAGAAAAGCACATGGCCAAAACTGAACTTCATGTTAACAGGTTGACAGCAACAACAAGTACCCTCCTTAACAAGCTCGATGCACTCACTACACAAGTCACAAAAATACATGTATAGCACCACTAGAAAGATGGCATGACATAGATCAAAACACATGTAGACATCAACCTCATAGGATGCACACATCAAACATGGCAAAAATGACAAATGAGCAAGTTATAACAGTTTCAGCAGGTTAACATCACATAGCACTCTTACAACGATGATTCAGGCATCAAGATGAGCTCAAATGTACATGGTGCAATGGAACGAAATGAAGTACTCATCGAGGCGAACAATTTGACATATTAAACGCACGAAACGGAGCAGTATGCATAGAGTAATGATGCGATGAATATGGCATGAAAATGTCACAGATCTGGGACTTACCATTAAATATACCCTCTGAAAAGTCAACGCGGGACGGGATGGAGCGGGACGGAGGGATCTGGGACGGGGCGCGGGCGTTTGGATCGTCTCCCGGTGGATCTAGTCCAGGCGGGATGGATCCGGCCGGAGTGGAACTCCGGCGAGCTCCCGCGAGCTCAGGCGACGACGGGGACGATGGGGAGGCGCAGCCGTGACGTGGAGGCAGCGGGGCCGACGAGGGGCGGCACCGGACGAGGCACCGGCGGCGGAGCAAGGAGGGCCGAGGCGCGGAGGAGCTCGGGCCGATGGGCGGCGGTGCGGGGCCGGGCGCGGCCGGAGGTGCGGAGTCGAGGCCCCGACGGCGAGGCGGAGGGGCCGGCGCGGGGGTTTGTGACGGC
>NC_041389.1:169332622-169339684 GCF_002162155.2 Triticum dicoccoides
CCGGGAGGCGCGGTGCGCGAAGGGCGAGCGCGGGCCCGGGAGGCGCGGGGCGCGGGCCGGCGAGGGCGGCCGACCGGGACGGGAGGGCCTCCCGCGGGTTGCGGCGGAGGGAGGAGAGAGAGGGTGCGGGCGCGGGTGAGGTGGCGGCGTCTGGTTGGCTAGCGGCAGCGGCGGGATGACGTGGCCTCCTCCGATTGGTCGGAGTGAGGTGGCTGGGCTGGTGGACATGTCCGGCGTGGGGTTGGACGTGTCCGGCGGCGCGAGGATGAAGATGGCTAGGGTTTGGACTGTGGGAATTTCGGGGAGGATCACATATATATAGGTAGAGGGAGCTAGGAGAGTCCAAATGAGGAGCGGTTTTCGCCCACACGATCGTGATCGAACGACCGAGAGCATGGAGGGGAGTTTGCTGGGTTTTGGGCCACTTTGGAAGGGGTGTTGGGCTGCAACAAAAGAGCGCTTTGCGGTTACCCGGTTAACCGTTGGAGTATCAAACGACCTCCAAATGGCACGAAACTTGACATGCGGTCTACCGGTGTTATACCAAGGCCGCTTGGCAAGACTCGGTCCATTCTGAGAAAGTTTAACACCCGCACGTGAGAAGAGGTAAAAGGGGGCGCCAGAGGACATAGGAGTGCCGGATTGCAAAAGGACAACGGGGAAAAAGCTCGGATGCATGAGATGAACATGTATGCCAATGCGATGCACATGATGACATGATATGAAATGCAGATGATGACATGGCAAAATGCAACACGCAAGAAAATGACATGGCAATGACGGCGAATAACTGGCAGACACCTGGCGCATCGAATCCGGGGCGTTACAACACTCCTCCACTAACAAGAGATCTCGTCCCGAGATCTTAGGACCGAGACAGAAGGGAAAAGGGATGAGGTGAAACAAGAACTCAAGAGAAGAAGCAAAGAATCGATAGCACTCGAGAAGAAGAGAGGAACGGCGCGAATGACGTGAATCGAAAGCTC
Source organism: Triticum dicoccoides (assembly GCF_002162155.2). Lineage (NCBI taxonomy): Eukaryota > Viridiplantae > Streptophyta > Magnoliopsida > Poales > Poaceae > Triticum > Triticum dicoccoides. The sequence goes on from NC_041389.1 coordinate 169,333,609, forward strand.
ACAGAATTAGATAGGCTATGAAACCACTCTGGTTAGGCTGAGATAAGAAACGAATAAGACTGAAAAGGATTTAGGTAGCACTCCGGCTGAAACATGGAAGGAAAAGAACATGAATTTCACAAGATGGGATGGCACTTGACGACAAAAGCAATGCAATGCCTCTAGAAGAATTGAAGAATGGAAGAAAAGAACTTAGAAGGAAGGATTGAACGGAGTTGTTGAGAAGATCAACAACGAAAAGAATAAGCTTGTTGTGGATTATGGATAACATCTCAAAATCATAAGGTGATAACCGGCCAAAAACGGAAAAGATTGGATAGCTAAGAAGAACAAAGAAATGCAAAACTCCACTTCAAAAGAATACGGAGAGTTAATTGCACTTCGAGATGCGAGAAGAAAAGATACTAGAACTCCTTGAACAAGAATCTTGATGAACTCTTGAAGAATGAATTAAATCGTGAAGAACCAACATGAAGAACTCCGGTGACAAAAGGATGATGATATAGAATGAAGGATGAAAGAATAAGATGAGCCTTGTGGTATTTAGATGAAGGTTCTGACAAGATGGCCGAGGAAATTTGAACTCCGGAAAAGAAAAGATGAAATCACTTGGAACTAGAATTTACTCGCGAACAAACTCCGAAGGAAGGGGTTACTCACTTGGATGAAATAAGAATAAGATTTATTGTATGCTTATCCTTCAACAAATTAAATTGATGACAAGCAATGGATTTTGCATACTACTTATTCTTCTTGAAAGAGAATTGAGAAGTGACATATCGCAAACTTGAGAAGGTCTTCATGAACCACCGGTATGATTGAAACGAACGAATGGATTAATATGATAAACGAAGAGAAAGAATCTTGAATGAACCACCGTAAGGATTTGGAAATGACTGACGAAAGAGAATGAATCACCGGGAAGAATTAGAAGAACAAATAAGCTAGAGGGGATTTAGATGCAAAAGAACAAAGATATCATGAGCTGATAAAGAACACTTGAGCGAAGCACCGTGATAAATAGAGAACGATAACTGGAATGATGGCCTCCGGTGAAAAGAAACATAAATCAACTCCTGAAATACTCCGGATGGGTAGGAAAAGAATATCTGACAAACAGAATAATTCGAGAGGATAACTTGAAGCTAGAACCACGAAACTTCAAGAGAACGGGCAAGATTTAGAGGAAGAACTCTTCTTCGGTCTTCAAATGTCGATGGAAAACACCACCAAAATAATTGAGATACTTCGGGGAAATGAAAAGCGAAGGGGGTTGAGTCAACAATGAAAATGATTTGAAATCGATCTTGGAGAAGGCATGTGACTGATGTGATCCATTCTTACATCACACTTGAAAAGAATTGAGAATAACTCTGGGGAATTTAGAAGAGTCAGGTAAGATCCTGGGAAAAGACCTGTGGGTTAGGGCCCACTGAAGAGAAAAAACACCGTTGGAAAGGGATGTTGAACAGATATATGAAGCACCAGAACAATTGAAATATTTGAATGAGGTGACAACCTCGAATTAATTGGAACACAGATGAATCTCCTGAGATGTCTTGCACACTCCGGAAGGATAAACTGGCGAGAGGCGAACGAGCAAGGAAAACACTTGAACCGAGGAAAAGAATATAATCACTACCGAAAAATGGAATTGAATCCACCGGGGAAGATAAAGAGATGAAGAATGACGAACGAGACGAGAATTCACCGGTTGAAATAATTGAGGGAAGACTGAAGAGGCTCCGAGCGAATGAAATAGATGGTCAAGAGAGAGTCAGAATCCGGGAAGAAAAAGGGTGGGAGGGCGGGAAAAACAAAGGCAACTTGGAAGGGGAAACCGACGAATATCTTGAAGAGAAAAATACCGGTTGAAATCATTGAGGAAAGAAAGCAAGGACTTCACACGGATGGATACTCGATTACGGACTCCCGTTTGAAGAAGAATAAGGGTGGGCGGGTGGGAAAGAAAACAATTGAGGATTGAACTCAAAGATGAAGAGGCTCGAGTTAACTTGACGAGAGATGCACCGGATGAAAAGAGATGAGAACCAACAATCGGAAAACCAACTGCGTGAACCTAAAGAAAATTTGAAGGGGAAGAGGAGTAACTCAAAACACCTACGTCAAGATTCCTGACCAGAGCGACGAAGGGGCTGAGAAGTAAAAAGAATTCCTACTCTCCGATATAACTAGACTCCGAAAACGGTTTTCTTCTAGACTCAACAATGGCCAAACTACACGATCAATCAAGGGGGGCTCCTAGGGTCGGTCGAGGCTCTGATACCAACTTGTCACGCCCAATATGCGACCCTATCCAAAAGGAACTCGAAGGTCCCACCAAGGATAGACCCGCATATTGAAACACTTTTGCAAGGTGGATATCATTACATCAACATTACATAATAGATGGGGATACATACAAGAGGCATACAATGGCACACGGATACAACATCATCATACATAAGATCAACATCCGACTTCGGATGAAACACAAACAGAAACTCAAACAACATCCACCCTGCTAGCCCAGGCTGCTGACCTGGACCCTATCCCCCGATCGAAGAAGAAGCAGAACAAGAACTCCAAACAAGCAAACATCGCTCTCGCGTCATGATCATCGCATAACCTGTACCTGCAACTGTTGTTGTAGTAATCTGTGAGCCACGAGGACTCAGCAATCCCATTACCATGGGTATCAAGACTAGCAAAGCTTAAAGGAAAAGGAAGCGGTAAAGTGGTGAGGTTGCAGCAGCGACTAAGCATATATGGTGGCTAACATACGCAAATAAGAGCGAGAAGAGAAGCAAAGGAACGGTCGTGAAGCTAGCAATGATCAAGAGGTGATCCTGAACTCCTACTTACGTCAAACATAACCCAAAGACCGTGTTCACTTCCCGGACTCCGCCGAGAAGAGACCATCACGGCTACACACACGGTTGATGCGTTTTAATTCGGATCTAGTGTCAAGTTATCTACAACCGGACATTAACAAATTCCCACCTGCCACATAACCGCGGGCACGGCTCTCGAAAGTTTATACCCTGCAAGGGTGTCCCAACTTAGCCCGTGATAAGCTCTCTCGATCAACAAAGGATATACCTTCTCCCAGGAAGACCTGACCAGTCTCGGAATCCTGGTTTACAAGACATTTCGACCATGGTAAAACAAGACCAGCAAAACCACCCGCTGCGCCGACATCCCGATAGGAGCTGCACATATCTCGTTCTCAGGGCAACACCGGATGAGCACTCCGTACAACTAAAACCAGACCTCAAGTTTCCCTAAGGGGGCGCTGCAAAGGACTCTAGTTCGGACCAACACTTAGACAAGCATTGGCCCGGGGGCTCTATAATAAAGATGACCCTTGGGTTAATTACTCCCAAGGGAAAGGTAGGTGGTGGTGAGGCAAATGGTAAAACCAAGGTTGGGCCTTGCTGGAGGAGTTTTATTCAAAGGGAACTATCAAGGGGGTCCCATAAATCACCCGACCGCGTAAGGAACAGAAAATCCGGGAATATAATATCGGTATGACGGAAACTAGGGCGGCAAGAGCGGAACAAAACACCAGGCATAAGGCCGAGCCTTCCACCCTTTACCAAATATATAGATGCATTAATTAAATAAGAGATATTGTGATATCCCAACATAATCCTGTCCACCATGGAGCAATCTTCAACTTCACCTGCATCTAGCAACGCTATAAGAGGGGCTGAGCAAAGCAGTAACATAGCCAAACAATGGTTTGCTAGGAAGGGTGTCAAAGGTTAGAGGTTCATGGCAATTTGGGAGGCTTGAAGAGCAAATGATAGGTAGCACAGCAAAGCGATAGAACGAAGCAACTAGCAAAGCAATGATAGTAGTGAGATCCAGGGTAGCGGTCATCTTGCCTGAAATCCCGCAAGGAAGAAGAACTAGTCCATGAAGAAGATGAAGCCACGAAGACGAACCAAGCATAGACGAACGAATCCTCATGATCGCAACGAAACGGGAACTATCGAGAAGAAGCACACAACATGGTAAACACACCACACATAGACAAGACATGATGCACAACAAGCATGATGCATGACAAAGCTACATGAAGCTACTCATGGCAAGAGATGATGCAAACAAGAACAACACATCAAGGCAAGTTTAAATGAGGCCGGAAACAACATATAACAATTCCGGTAAGTCCTCATATGCAAATTTAGAAATTGGTCCAGAACTGAATAAACCTTATGTTCAAGTTGTTAAACAGCAAGTTAAGATGCACCAAGATGATCTACACGAGATTCTAGTCAAGTTACATATAAAGTTCATTAGATTCGGAGCTACGGCCTAGAAGATATGAGCAAAACAAGTTAAACATGGCGTTGATGCAAAATGCACCCAAACATCAAGCAAACACACCAAAACAAGGATGCAACATGGTAATATGAAACAACATGCAAAATCAAGCAAGTTTCATATAGATCACACTCAAAACGGAGCAACGGTGCAACACATACACTCTATACAAGTTATAACAACAATCTGTCCAAAACAGCAACTAGGCATCTTACAAGCATCAAAACAACAAGTTGCAGCACCTCAACGTAATAAAAAAAGGCATGGGCATGAAGTACAGGTAAAGCATGACAAAACATGAACACTGAGCTATCTCCAGAAATCACTAGAACATGCTCAAACACACATGGAAAGATTGCAAATAATAACAGTTTCAGACTTATCAGGAAATAACATCAGGTTGCAATGTTTAGAGCTATCAAACAACATGTTACAGGAACTTAACATGGCAAACAAAGGCATGGCATGAATCTACTAATTGCATATAACAAAAGTCACTTACTGACCATGAGCCAAAAAGGCACAGAAAATATGATGGCACCCATGTAAACATGGCAAGTTATATTACAGATTCATACATGGCAGGAACAACAAGAAGTAGGCATGTTGGTGAGCTTGAAACACTCACCACAGAGCAATACATGGCATGGCAAGGAAACCAACAGTAATAATACATGTTTATGAAGCTAAGCATGGCAAGAGCAAGTTCATAGGGTGCATGGATCACTAGAAAAGCACATGGCCAAAACTGAACTTCATGTTAACAGGTTGACAGCAACATTATTTAGCAAATTTTGGAGCAAGATTACAACAAGCTACAGCAGGCTACAAATGCAACCAGGGGCATGAATGGATAGATCAAGATATGTATAACAAAACATCCTTAGTGAACATCTCAGAATAATGCACGAAATGACTTGTAGCAGCAGGTATACATAGCAACAAAATATAACAGAATCAGTCAGGAAAACAGCAACAACAAGTACCCTCCTTAACAAGCTCGATGCACTCACTACACAAGTCAAAAAAATACATGTATAGCACCACTAGAAAGATGGCATGACATAGATCAAAACACATGTAGACATCAACCTCATAGGATGCACACATCAAACATGGCAAAAATGACAAATGAGCAAGTTATAACAGTTTCAGCAGGTTAACATCACATAGCACTCTTACAACGATAATTCAGGCATCAAGATGAGCTCAAATGAACATGGTGCAATGGAATGAAATGAAGTACTCATCGAGACGAACAATTCGACATATTAAACGCACGAAAGGGAGCAGTATGCACAGAGTTATGATGCGATGAATATGACATGAAAATGTCACAGATCTGGGACTTAGCAGAAAATATACCCTCCGAAAAGTCAACGCGGGATGGGATGGAGCGGGACGGAGGGATCCGGGACGGGGCGCGGGCGTTTGGATTGTCTCCCGGTGGATCTAGTCCAGGCGGGATGGATCCGGCCGGAGTGGAACTCCGGCGAGCTCCCGTGAGCTCCGGCGACGAAGGGGACGACAAGGAGGCGCAGCCGTGACGTGGAGGCAGCGGGGCCGACGAGGGGAGGCACTGGACGAGGCACCGGCGGCGGAGCGAGGAGGGCCGAGGCGCGGAGGAGCTCGGGCCGACGGGCGGCGGCGCGGGGCCAGGCGCGGCCGGAGGTGCGGAGTCGAGGCCCCGGCGGCGAGGCGGCAGGGCCGGCGCGGGGGTTCGCGGCGGCGGCGGCGCAAGGGC
>NC_041389.1:169339992-169398735 GCF_002162155.2 Triticum dicoccoides
CGGGCCCGGGAGGCACGGGGCGCGGGCCGGCGGCGGCGGCCGACCGGGCCGGGAAGGCCTCCCGCGGGCTGCGGCAGAGGGAGGAGAGAGAGGGTGCGGGCGCGGGTGAGGTGGCGGCGTCTGGTTGGCTAGCGGCGGCGGCGGGATGACGTGGCCTCCTCCGATTGGTCGGAGTGAGGTGGCTGCGGCGGTGGACATGTCCGGCGTGGGGTTGGACGTGTCCGGCGGCGTGAGGATGAAGATGGCTAGGGTTTGGACTGTGGGAATTTCGGGGAGGATCACATATATATAGGTAGAGGGAGCTAGGAGAGTCCAAATGAGGAGCCGTTTTCGCCCACACGATCGTGATCGAATGACCGAGAGCATGGAGGGGAGTTTTCTGGGTTTTGGGCCACTTTGGAAGGGGTGTTGGGCTGCAACAAAAGAGGGCTTTGCAGTTACCCGGTTAACCGTTGGAGTATCAAACGACCTCCAAATGGTACGAAACTTGACCGGCAGTCTACCGGTGCTATACCAAGGCCGCTTGGCAAGACTCGGTCCATTCCGAGAAAGTTTAACACCCGCACATGAGAAGAGGTAAAAGGGGGCGCTAGAGGACATGTGAGTGCCGAATTGCAAAACGAACAACGGGGAAAAAGCTCGGATGCATGAGATGAACATGTATGCCAATGCGATGCACATGATGACATGATATGAAATGCAGATGATGACATGGCAAAATGCAACACGCAAGCAAATGACTTGGCAATGACGGCGAATAACTGGCAGACACCTGGCGCATCGAATCCGGGGCGTTACACCCGGCAAGGCCCTCGCCAAGCGCGCCAACAGGGCCACTGCCAGGCCCACGCCAGCCAAGTCTCCGCCGCCGTTCGCATGCAGTTGCCGACCCAACCAGCTGGGCAGGCGCCTGCGTGGCAACATGCAGCCCCTCGTGGAGGCTCCACCACCGCGCCACCTCAGCTGCCTGCTTGCCTACATGGCACCGCATGCATCGCTGGCCAGGGCGCGTGTCAAAGCAAGGAGGAGCGGCGACGGACGGGACGGGCCTCGCTCCCGCCCCCGATAAAGTGAAGGGACACCTAAGCCTTGCATTAAATGCACTTTATCGTGTAATACTAGCGATAAGCTCACAATGCTGTAGCACTTTCGACCTCTTGTGTGCCACTGTGGCAGCCCCTTTCGCCTATAAAAGGAGGCCCATGGCGCACTGAAGAAGGATTAGGCTCTTTCGAACCTGGCAGCACCCAGAGCTAGTTCAAGAGCTCAAGAACAGTAAATACATCCATCAAAGCAGGATCGTAGGGTTTTACGCATCTTTGCGGCGTGAACCTGGGTAAATCCCCTTTGTGCTGTCTACTAGTCCTACTTTTCTCACGATCTCCACACCCCGCAACCGTAGTAGGGATTCCAGTGATCCCATAGGTGTTGTTTCCCACCGACATCTTTGGCGTGCCAGGAAGGGGCAGTGCAATTGTGAGAATCTGGTCTAGCAGTTGACCTAGCTGTTCTTCATCGCCATGGCTCCTAAGAAGAAGACGACCACGGCAATCGGTTCGTCCGGGACCGGGTTGCCAGTACCGGTGCGGACCAGTAGCGGGCCAGTCGCGGAAGGAACCCATGGCGCGGCCCATGAACACCCACATCACCCTGGCGGTCCAGGCCTGGCGAGTGGCATCGTTCGTGCGCCAGGCGACGAGCCACCAGTCGCGGGCTCCAGAGATGGAGTCGGGCCCCCCGCAGGCGGCGCGGGGCCCTCCAGGGGCGTCGCCGTCCCGCCAGACGGCTGCACGGCGACCTCCAAGACGCCAACACCGGCGCCCACGGCGCGCTCTTCCTAGATTGTGCATGATGAGCAGCGTCACCCTGCCGGTGACCCTGCGCGCCACCCTGGGAAGAGTCCTGTGCACTCATCACATGATGAGGAGGACCAGCATGCGCGCCGAGGTGCTGACGGAGGTGGAGAACGGCTGTGGAGCCGTGACGCAGCTCCTTCTAACGTGGTTAGAAGTCGAGGCGCATCGCGGTCCACCCAGGTTTCGCCGCCACCCATGCCAGCGGAAGCCCTAGCATGCGTGCAGCTGCTCCTCGATTTTCCTCCCGCCACGGAGAAGCTCGACGAATGGAGGGACACCGTCCGGAGCCTCGTTGGCATCACCAACAATGATGAGTTGCGGCCGGCGGGACCCGTAGGCCGTCGCTCCGCCGGGCCGCTACATGCCAGCAGAGGCCGTGCCGGAGGCGATGCGGCCATGGTATACTCCCCACCTTCATCCCGGCCACCCCGGGCGTTGGTCCATCGCGACGATGCTCATGATGATATCTCCATCGTGTCGTCCGTCCCATGAACCAACCGCGATTAGCGTCAAGTCCTTCGGGAGCGGGTTCATGAGGACGCTCGAACTACCATCGAGCGCCGACATGACGCGCGCCACCAGTCGAACAGGCGGGCAGGGCCCGCTATGGACCACCCAGCGCCAGGAGGCTACGGTGGCCTACCCTACGAGGTGGGCTGTCCAGCTTTCACCTGTGAGCTGTGACAGTTCCAGTGGCCCTCCCACCGTACGTTCAAGCCTGACGTTGGCGAGAAGTACAACGACAAGACTCACCCGTCAGAGTTCCTCAGCATCTACACCATCGCGATGCAAGCTGCTGGGGCCCGCGACGATAAGGTGCTTGCCAACTACTTACCGTTGGCACTCAAGCCTAATGTTATGTCATGGTTGATGCACTTGTCGGTGGATTCCATCTCTTCTTGGGCGGATCTGTGCCATGAGTTTGTTGGCGCCTTTACCGGAGGTCACCAAGCTCATGGCCAGGCGAGTGATTTACACATCATCCCCCAGAAGGAAGGAGAAAACTTGCGCAAGTACATCCAAAGGTTTAGCCGGGTGCAGTACAACATCCCTGATGTTCATCCCGCTGCCGTGATCAGTGCATTCCACCAGAATGTGCGCAACCGCAAGATGCGCGAAGAGCTGGCGATGAACAAGGTCAAGGATGTGGCCGAGCTTTATGTCCTGGCTGGTCGATGCGCTCGTGCAGAAGAGGGAAGGAAGTACCCCGACGAGGATGCCGGTGCGGAAACCGACTCCACTTGCGACACCGCCACCCCAGCAAAGAAGGGCCGACGCCATAACAGGAAGCGCAAGGGCAAGGCCGTGCTTGCCGTCGAGGGATCCGACGACACCGGTGCCACCAAGATGACCAAGGCGAGCGACGCCGGCAAGGAGGTTGCCGGGTGTGTCGCTTGCCGGGCCTTGGCGGCTGCCGACAAGCCAGGAGGCTCCGACAAGCAGTACTGCAAGATCCACCGCACCAAGGGCCATGACCTCCAAAACTGTTGGCAGGTAGAGCTGCTTGCCGAGAAGCAGAAAGCCGAGTATGAGCGGCGGGACAAGGAGAAAGGCCCAGATGGTGCCGAGGGATCCGACAAGAAACGTGACAGCCAAGGAGGCCGCCGCAGCAAGGATAGTCAGTAGGAGAGGCCCGCCCGGGGCCGCGACAAGAAGTAGGAAGACGATGATCATGGTGAGGACGATGAGTCTGACGACCACGAGTTTCAGAAAGCCATAGAGGCCATGTGCGTCGATGGTGGTGCCTCGCTGCATACGTCCCACCGCTAATTCAAGCAGTGGGCGCGTGAGATCACGACGATGGAGCCATCGTTCGATGCACGGAAGCCGCTGAAATGGTCCAGCACGCCCATCATCTTCGACACCGAGGACCACCCTGACCGCACTACTACGGTCGGGTGCTTGCCATTGTTGGTTTCACCAACAATTCGCAACCTCAAGGTGAGAAAGATGTTGATTGACGGCGGGGCCGACCTGAACTTGATATCACTTGTTGTGGTCAAAAGGCTGCAGATCCCCGATGGAGAGCTCGAGGAGACGGGCACGTTCCAAGGGGTTAACCCGGGGAGGAGCCAGCCAAAGGGAAAGGTCACGCTACCTGTGACATTCGGAGGCGAGCTGAACCACAGGACGGAAAGGATTGTTTTTGAGGTAGCCGATATCCCCTTGCCTTACAACGGGATCCTCGGCCACCCGGCACTAGCCAAGTTCATGGCGGCGTCACACTACGCCTACAACATGCTGAAGATGCCCGGCCCGACGAACATCATCACCGTCCCCTCTGACAAGAAAGATGCGCTGATCTGCGCCGACCAACTCTACCGGGAGTCAGTTGCAGCAGCTGCCGCTAAGGCACCTGCTCCTGCCGACGGAGCCCCGAGGGGGAAGAAGACCGGCAAGACCCCTCGCACCCACTCCGGCAAGCGCACCTCTTCGGGGTGTTGCGCTCCCGTTGAGGACATGCTAGAGAGCTCCGCTGGCAAGACCAAGAAGTCCAGAGCCACACCACCAGAGTCCAAGAAGGTGCCCATCAAGGAGGACGGCATGGGGGGAGCTTTTACCAAAAGCTCCACCCTCGACGACAAATAGGAAAACGAGCTCGTCACCTTCCTGCGGGCGAATGTCGGTGTGTTTGCATGGAAAGCCTCCAACATCCCCGGTGTTCCCATGGAGGTGATTGAGCACCACCTTGCTGTCGGTCCTCATGCACGGACCGTCAATCAGAAGGTTAGGAAGCAAGCTCTAGAGAGGCAGGAGTTCATCACGGAAGAAATCAGAAAGCTAGAGGTGGCGGGCTTGGTGAGAGGAGTACTCCATCCGACGTGGTTGGCCAATCCGGTAGTAGTGCGCAAGGCAAATGGGAAGTGGAGGCTGTGTATTGATTACACAGACATCAGTAAGGCCTGTCCAAAGGATCCCTTCCCGTTGCCGCGCATCGACCAGATTGTTGACTCCACGGCTGGGTGTGACCTGTTATCATTCCTCGACGCCTACTCAGGGTACCACCAGATCTTCATGACGAAAGAGGACGAGGAAAAGACAACATACATCACCCCATGTGGTACATACTACTTTTTATGGATGCCTTTCAGGTTGAAGAGTGCTGGCTCGACCTTTGCAAGAGCGGTCCAAATTGGTTTCGAACCCCAGCTACATAGAAATATGGAAGCTTATATGGATGACATGTGGTCAAAACCAAGGACAAAGCAACACTTGTGCAAGATATGGAGGAAACATTTGGAAACCTATGCAAGATCAACCTCAAATTGAACCCTGAGAAGTGTGTCTTCGGTGTCCCGTTTGGCAAGCTTCTCGGGTTCTTTGTGTCGCAGCGCTGGATTGAGGCAAACCCAGACAAGATTAGGGCCATCGAGCAGATAGAGGCACCCAAACAGATCAAGGACGTGCGTCGGCTCACTGGCTGCGTTGCCGCCATGAGCAGATTCATCTCCAAATCCACAGAGCGTGCCCTCCCCTTTTTCAAGATCTTAAAGAAGACGGGTCCAGTGGAGTGGACCCCAGAGGCCGAGGCGGCGTTGCAAGACTTGAAGAAGTACCTCTCCTCTGCCCCGGTGCTGGTTGCGCCCAAACCACAAGAACCGTTGCTGCTATATCTAGCGGCAACAAACCAAGTGGTTAGCGCCGCATTGGTGGAGCAGAGAGAGGTCGATGAGGAGACGGCAGCAGCGACAGAGTCAACGGTTGGCAGGCCCGAACCCTCCCCAGTAGGGCTCGGTCCCGGCAAGACTGAGTCCCCGGCAGGGCTTGGTCCCGGCAAGACTGGCGCCAGTACGATAGGACCCGCACGGCCAGCTGAAGTGGCGCAAAGGAAGAAGATGGTGCAGCACCCGATCTATTTCGTCAGCTCCCTCTTGCAAGGAGCTAGGTCGAGGTATTCAGGTGTGCAAAAATTGCTCTTCGGCCTCCTTATGGCCTCGAGGAAGCTGCACCACTACTTCCAAGTGCACGAGATCATCGTGGTTACCCACCTTCCGTTGCAACGGATACTGCATAACCCAAATGCAACAGGAAGGATCATGGAATGGGTCCTGGAGCTGTCAAGTTTTGGTCTAAAGCTTGAAAGTACCTCGCCGGTCCTGAGCAGAGTCTTAGTGGAGTTTGTTGCAGAATGGACCTCGACGTCTGACGAAGAGGTATAGGAGACCACTCTCCCCGGCGAGGAAACAAGCGGCAACTGGGTCATGTACTTTGATGGGGCCTTTTCACTGCAAGGCACCGGTGCTGGTGTGATGCTTGTGGCACCCACCAGAGAGCACCTCAAGTACGTCATCCAAATGCACTTTCCCCGGGAGATGTCGACCAACAACACCGCCGAGTACGAGGGTTTGCTTGCCGGTCTCAGGATCGCGGCGGACCTCGGAGTCAAAAAGCTCATCATCAGGGGGGGCTCGCAACTCGCCGTCAGGCAGGTCAACAAAGATTATCAAAGCCCATTGATGGAAGCTTACGTAGACGAGGTGAGGAAACCGGAGGCGCGCTTTGACGGTATACAAGCAGAGCATGTCCCTCGGACGGAGAACGACATCGCCGACTACCTGTCAAAGCGTGTTACCCTCAAGCTACCTGTGGAGCTAGGTACTTTTGTGCTTCAGTTAACTCAACCATCCGTTGAGCCGTCGACCGGGCAGAACAAGCGGAGAAAGCTAGGCTCCGGCAAGTACTTCCCCACCGAGCTCCCCGGAGCCGCCGGCGAAGATGTTGCCGTGGATGCCGATCCTGCCGCGGGACAACCGACTCCAGCAGGACCTCAGGTCATGGCCGTGGAGCCGACCGCTCCCGTGGCAGAAGAGATGCCTTTGGTCCTTGTCGTCCAACCACAGGCTCCGGCATAGGCGCAACACACCGTCCGATTCCTCCAAAAAGGAGAGCTTCCCGAGGAGCAGGAAGAGGCAGAAAGAGTAGCCCGCCGGTCTGCTATGTACCAATTCGTTGGTAACATATTGTACAGAAAAAGACCGAATGGGGTGAAATTGAAGTGCGTCTCCCAGGAGGAAGAACTAAAGCTATTGGCAGAGATACATGGAGGCATATGTGGCTCCCACATAGGATTGGGGGCTCTTGCTGGCAAGGCTTTCCGACAAGGTTTCTTCTAGCCCACCGCCCTCCAGGATGCGACGGCACTAGTAACCAAGTGTGAAGCGTGCCAGTTCCATTCGAAGAAGCTTCATCAACCAGCTCAAGCCCTTCAAATTATCCCTCTCTCCTTGCCCTTCTCGGTTTGGGGGCTCAACATATTGGGCCCCTTCCCCCGTGCTGTCGGGGGCTTTGAGTACTTGTACGTCGCAATCGACAAGTTCACAAAGTGGCCAGAGGTGGAAGCAGTGAGGAAGGTGACGGCACAGTCAGCGATCAAGTTCTTCAAGGGACTAGTGTGCCGTTTTGGGATACCCAACAGGATCATCACTGACAATGCAATACATTGAGGATCTTGGCAGCAGGGTCTGTTTTGCCTCCGTGGCCCATCCACAGAGCAACGGCCAAGCGGAGAGAGCAAATGCTGAAGTCCTGCGAGGCTTAAGAACGAAGATTTTTGGCAGGCTGCGCAAAAGTGGAAAACGCTAGATTGATGAGTTGCTGGCGGTTCTTTGGTCGATCAGAACGACGCCAAATCGAGCCACCGGCCAGACACCCTTTGCCTTGGTCTACGGGGCAGAAGCAGTTCTCCCCATGGAACTCATATACGGGTCACCTCGAGTGCTCTCTTATGATGAGCTTGAGCAAGAGCGATTGCGACAAGATGACGCAACGCTCCTTGAGGAAGATCGTCTCTGGGCGGCTGTGAGAGGAGCATGCTACCAGCAAGCCTTGCGCCGCTATCATAGCCGCAAGGTTCGTGCCGGGAGCTTTGAGGAAGGCGACCTTGTTCTTCGGCACGTTCAGTCGGCCAAGAATTCCAACAAGTTGACGCCGAAGTGGGAGGACGCCGAAGCACGAGTCACCAGGCCTGGCACAGTCCGGCTGGAGACCGAAGATGTCGTTCTAGTGAGCAACTCCTGGAACATCGAGCATCTCCGCAAGTTTTACCCATAAGGCGTGGCTGCCGGGTCTCCCGGCAAGCCCCCCTTTGTACAAGCCTTGCCGGCAAGGCATCTAACCCTTTGTACAAAGCCAGGCGCAGACCCTAAGCACAAATAAACGAAGCGCTAGCACCATATGTTATAGCATGCATGCTAGGTCAAGTCTCCTCCTCGGTTAGGGTTATAGTGCTTGGCAGCAGCTAATCCCTAGCTTAGAGGTTGAGTGTGCATCTCTCTGTTTCTTCCCTGTCCTTTTTGGTTCGCAGGACGCGTAACTATTTTTGCCGAGCTGTTTGGAAGAAAGGAATGGACTGGCACCCCGACCCCGGCAAGCCAAGGTTGCCGGGGGCTGCAAATACAAGGATCCATCCACGGCAAGCCAAGGTTGCCGGGGGCTGCAGGTCCAGATAAGTCTTTTATCCTCTATCATGCATTTCGTTATGAACTGGGGCATGTGAAACCGCGTTTTATATCCTGGCTATCGTGCTCCCCTCTTCCCTAACCCAGGGATTATCTCCTGGGTCCGAAGTCGGTCGAAGTCGCGGTGACAAGGGGATAGAACGTGGAGCCCAAACTCATCTCATCCCTGCCTCCGCCGAGAGCGTGAGAAAGGTCGGGCGAGATGGGGGAACGGCAAGGCCTGCTGAGGGAGTCCTGGATTAGGGGGTGTCCGGATTGTCGGACTATTACCATTGGCCGGACTCCTAGACTATGAAGATACAAGATTGAACACTCCGTCCCGTGTCCGGATGGGACTTTCCTTAGCGTGGAAGGCAAGCTTGGCAATATGGATATGTAGATCTCCTACCATTGTAACCGACTTTGTGTAACCATAGCCCTCTCCGGTGTCTATATAAACCGGAGGATTTTAGTCCGTAGGACGAACAACAATCATACCATAGGCTAGCTTCTAGGGTTTAGCCTCTTTGGTCTCGTGGTAGATCTACTCTTGTACTACACATATCATCAATATTAATCAAGCAGGAGTACGGTTTTACCTCCATCGAGAGGGCCCGAACCTGGGTAAAAACATCGTGTCCCTTGTCTCCTTTTACCATCCGCCTAGACGCACAGTTCGGGCCCCCCTACCCGAGATCCGCCGGTTTTGACACCGACATCGGTGCTTTCATTGAGAGTTCCTCTGTGTCATCACCTTTAGGCCCGATGGCTCCTTCGATCATCAACAACGACGCGGTCCAGGGTGAGACTTTTCTCCCCGGACAGATCTTCGTATTCGGCGGCTTTGCACTGCGGGCCAACTCGCTTGGCCATCTGTAGCAGATTGAAAGCTACGCCCCTGGCCATCAAGTCAGATTTGGAAGTTTGAACTATACGGCTGACGTCCGTGGAGACTTGATCTTCGACGGGTTCGAGCCACAGCCAAGCGCGCCGCACTATCACAATGGGCATGATCTAGCTCTGCTGCCGGACAGTGCCCTGGAGGCCGCACAAGTGTCCGCTCTGACCCTTAGCTCGGAGCCGACTGCGCCGATCGAGGACGGGTGGCTGGACACCACCTCGGGGGCTGCTACCTCTACAGCGATAGAGATGAATACCAACCCTGTCCTTTGTGAAGCTCGTGACTCCAAGGTGCCGGACTCCTCTCCGGACTCCGAACCTTCCGCGCCCCTGCCAATTGAATCCGATTGGGCGCCGATCATGGAGTTCACCGCTGCAGATATCTTTCAGCACTCGCTCTTTTGCGACATCCTGAATTCACTAAAGTGTCTCTCTTTATCAGGAGAGCCCTGGACGGACTATGGTCAAGAAGGTTGGGATGCGGACGTCAAAGAAATTCAACGCCCACCCACCACCCACTTTGTAGCCACTATCGATGATTTAACCAACATGCTCGACTTCGACTCCGATGACATCGACGGTATGGACAACGATGCAGGAGACAACCAAGAACCAGCACCTATAGGGTGTTGGACAACCACCTCAACTCACGATGTATATATGGTGGATACACCTAAAGGAAGCGATAACGAGGAACGACGCGATGCTGCGAAGGATAATTCCCTCGAAAAGCAGTCAAAAAGGCGACGTAAGCGCCGCTCAAAGTCCCGCCTCGACAAAGACAGCACCCATACAGACCCAGCCATAGAGCAGGGTGAACCGGTGGACGACGAACATGCCCTTGAGCAACCATCCAAACAGGATAACTTGGATAAACAATCCGTCCTCGGCGAAGATAACAGTCCGGACGATCTCACGCCGGACACATCGTTGGAGCAGAAGAACCTCCACAAAAGGCTCGTCGCCACGGCACGTAGCCTGAAAAAGCAGAAGCGGAAGCTCAAAACAGCGGAAGACGCACTCAGAATGAGATGGAGCAAAGTACTCAACACCGCAAACAAATACGGCGATAGTCGCCAAACAAAGAGCTACCCGAAGCGCAAACTACTGCCCGAATTTGACGAGGAGGCCGTAGAGCCCCCACAATCAAATAACAAAGAGGCCGCCCGGTCGGATAGACGACCACATGGCAAACATAGAGCGGCAAGCGGCTCCACACACAAGCCGGCACGCGACCCGCATAAGGATCCGCACCAAAAGGATGGCCCAGTCAGGTCTATCTATGGGCCAAGAAAGCAAGCTCTAGAAAGCAATGCAACACGTCGAGCATTCGAACATCACGGCACACCCAAATACAGGGGCGCCGCACCCCCCTATGTTTCACCGATGAGGTGCTGGATCATGAATTTCCAGCGGGATTTAAGCCCGTAAACATAGAGGCATACGACGGAACAACAGACCCTGGAGTCTGGATTGAGGATTACATCCTACACATACACATGGCTAGAGGAGATGACCTCCACGCCATAAAAAACTTACCCCTCAAGCTCAAAAGGCCAGCCCGGCATTGGCTTAAAAGCCTCCCCGAAAACACTATTGGAAGTTGGGAAGAGCTTGAGGATGCGTTTCGGGCAAATTTTCAGGGGACTTATGTCCGCCCTCCGGATGCAGACGATTTAAGTCACATAACTCAACAGCCCGGAGAGTCAGCCCGCAAATTCTGGAACAGGTTCCTCACCAAAAAGAACCAAATAGTTGACTGTCCGGACGCCGAAGCCTTAGCAGCTTTCAAACACAACGTCCGAGACGAATGGCTCGCCAGACATCTTGGCCAAGAAAAGCCGAGAACAATCGCCGCACTAACAAGCCTCATGACCCGCTTTTGCGCGGGAGAGGATAGCTGGCTGGCAAGATGCAGCACCAGCGACCCAAGTACATCCGAGGTCAGGGATGGAAATGGGAAACCACGATGCAACAAGGACCAGCACCGGACCAAGGGAAACAGTCCGAAGAGCACGACAGTCAACGCCGGATTCAAAAGCTCTTGACAGAACAATAAAAAATTGCCCCTTAAGGACAACAGCGATGAGCTATCCAACCTAAACAAAATCTTGGACAAGATATGCCAAATCCACAGTACCCCCGGGAAGCCTGCAAACCATACCCACAGAGATTGTTGGGTCTTCAAACAGTCCGGCCGACTTAACGCCGAACACAAGGGGCTCGACACACCAAGTGAAGACGATGACGAACCCTACAAGCAGATCACCGGAAAACAAAAGAATGTCCCCAAGAGGTCAAAACAGTAAACTCACTTCAAGTGACAACAGGGAAAAATAGAGCGGCACCCATTGAAATACGCACCGCATGGTCCACCCCAGCGGAGTCCCGATACTGGATGTCAAAACTAGTTACCTTCGACAATCGGGATTACTCCGGAAGTATCCGGAACGCATGATGGACTGCTTTGATATTAGATCCTATAATCGACGGACTACAATTTACACAAGTCCTAATGGACGGCGGCAGTGATCTAAACCTGCTATATCAGGACACAATCCACAGAATGGGGATAGACCCAACCAAAATTCGCCATATCAACACTTCCTTTAAAGGAGTGATGCCAGGCCCATATGCCCATTGTACGGGCTCTCTACCACTAGAAGTTGTGTTCGACTCATCCAACAACTTCCGTCGCGAAAAGTTAGTCTTCCACATCGCCCCATTTAAAAGTAGCTATCAAGCACTATTGGGACGCGAAGATTTTGCCCGCTTTAACACAATACCGCATTACGGATCTCTTACACTTAAAATGGCCGGTCCATGCGGCATCATCTCATTAAAGGGAAACTTTGAGTGTTGCTCGAATATGGAAGAACGTGAGACTGCCTTGACAGCCACACACTAATCCGGCTTTGCTGATCAAAGCACCTAAACAGGTCATTCCGACCCCGGACACGGTTAGGCGAGTCCGGCATAAATAAACAAGGGGCTTACTAGCCGCGTACCCCCTTACAATGGGCTCCACGCATGTACAACAAGAGACAATAAAGCTCAATTTTATTCATTTTTTGAATCATACTCTGTTTATTTTAAAATACATTTTCTGCACGATCTTTTTTCCCCAACTAAGTTATTCTCTTTTACAGATGAACACCGTGCTACACCCGTCCAGGATACGGCACAACGGAGACACAAGCGCAGACGTGCAGTAGGGACCCGTTGCAAGGATTCTTTTCAGATTAAGACCCTGCGTAAACCTCTTTTACTGTCTCTTGTTGATACACATCCCCCGGTTACTTGCTATAATGGAGAAGGAGGCTGGCATTTTGGCATCGGCCGCGTCAGAAATTTTTGCGCATACCTGGACACTAGGGGCTTAGGGCATTGTTCTGCCCGTTTTCATAAAGACCGAATACCTTAGGGAGTGTTCGGCGTCTCGAGTTAGGCCTTATATGCATCAGCTCTGAATCATGTCTTTGGTCAAATGTTGGGTTTGCCCGGCTCCTGTGTTTTGCCGCCTTACGTTCTGCTCTATCGGCTAAAGCGGCACCAGGAGAACTACTGCAATTGTGCCCCGGTTCGGCCTGGTGAGCACCTCAGTAGAGAAAGCCGAAAACTGACTGTCATGATGTAGCGAGAGACTGGTCAAAACCACTCGATGGACCACTGGAATGTTTAGAATTCCTCCGCATTAACGAAGGACTGCTTCCCGGTCAGGCACATACGCGCCCCGAATTCGGGAGAGCGCGGTGCCCCCAGGGGCTATATAGTAGCCCCACCATCGAACTCCTATGGCTAAGTGAAAGTGATAAAGCATTATAGTCCGGTTGCCTAGTTTGCTACGCTATCACCTCCTTTACAGGACGAAGACGTTGGATTAAGTGTGAAAATGCGCCCTTTTGCAAACACCCCCGCACTATGTGCGTGGGGGCTGAAGCCGAAGACTGCCATCTTTCAGGTTATATACACATATACATCAACGGCCGCACAGGAGGTATTTTACTACTTGACCGCACAAGTATAAAAGGCTCTTATATTATATTGAAACATCGTTTCACAAATCATACATGTCATTAGAACATAATATCCTTCGAGCACTGCGTCTCTATTAAACGAGCGCCCTGCAGGACTTCCTCAAAATAGTGCTCGGCAGGTACTTGGCTTCTGTCCGAATCCTGGGATGCAACGTCGGTGGCCTTCATCTCTGCCCAGTATGTTTTGACACGGGCAAGAGCCATCCGCGCACCCTCTATGCATGCCGACCGCTTCATTGCATCGATATGCGGCACCGCACCAAGGAACTGCTGCACCAAGCCAAAATAACTCTTCGGCTCGGGCCTTTTCGGCCACAAATGAGTCACGACATCCTTCATGGCAAGTTCGGACAACCTATTTAGCTCAGCCCATTCGGCCAAACGATCGGTCAATGAAAGCGGACACTCTGGACTATGGAACTGCGACCAAAAAAGCTCTTCCATTCCGTGATCCTTTTGGCCTCGGAAGTGTGCGACCGCGTCTGCGGCACTCGCCGCCAAATCCAGATAAGCATCCTCCGCACCCCACAGCTGGCCCAACTAAGCATACTTCGGATCCGTGAACTTCCTCCGCCGCAGAAAGGGCTTTCCAGCCGCGAGATCCCCGGCTTGACGTAGCTCCTCCTTTATAGGTCTCATCGCGGAGCGGGCATCCTTGGCTTCGGCGGTGGCCTTCTTTAGGTCTTCTTGCTCCGCTCGGTGTTCTTTTTCAAGAAACTCGCAGCGGTCGGTAGCGTTCTTCAACTTCCCGGCCATCTCGGCCATTTCCTCCCTGCTTTGGCTGTGAGCAGCCTGTTCGGCTTTTAGCTCCTCGGCCGCCCTCAAGGCAGCCGCATCACTTTTTCTGGCTTGCTCCTTGACTCGGGCTAGCTCTGCCCGAAGGTTCACCATAGCAGCGGCACCATCTGCATAAAGCATACATGTTGTAAGGCATGGGCATCAAGCTCCCTTACCAGGTGTCCACGGAGAAGTTGCATACCTTGTGACTCGTCAAGCCGCTTATTGACAAGCGCGATGTCCGCATCCGCCACGTCAAGTTGCCTCTTCAGTTCGGCAAATTGATCAGTCCGGCTGGCCACCGGACGCTCTGCCACCTATATAGGAAAGGCGACATCTTACAACTGAGATTATGATCCTCGGCGCGCTGTCACTTTCGACAATGTACCGAGTCTCAGGGGCTACTATCTATACAGGGCGCATTCTATATGCAAAACTGTCAGAAGGTATATCATTTTCGCGTACGTCAAACCCTGTCAGTAAACTTTTGACGGCTTCATGCAATCCGCTCTCAGCGGATGAAATCCTTTCAATCACCGTACCCATTAACGCAGGGTGATCTTCTGAGATGGATGCTCGCCCGAGCAGATCCTTCAGCTCCTCCGACCGTACACCAGTTGGTGCCGGACCTCCCGGCCCCGCCGGACTCGGGGAAACCCTCCGCGATGACACCTCAGGGTCGTCCGCCCCGCATGACGGTGCGACAGATGGAGGCGTTTCGCTCTCCATCATCTCTGGACGAAGATCCCCCGAAGATGAGCTCTGCTGAGATCCGAACTACAAGGTAAAACTTCGGTTATCTTCAGAAATAAAAACAGGGATATCCCTTATTACAGAACTCCCCTTTCTACTTACGGCTCGCTGGATGGCTGATTCCCTTGGGGAAATAGTGCGGCCGGGGCTTCTCCTGGTGCAGGACCCTCTGGTGAAGATCTCTTCCCTCGCTTTGAGGCCTTGGCCTCCGGATCTTCAGAAACGATCCTCTTCTCCCCCTGAAGGGAGGGATTCTCGATCCCCCCTTCCTTGAAAGCCTCCTTCGCAGAGGCAGTAGCTTCCATGTTCCCCCCTTTTGCCCTCTTCCAAAGGCGCAGCCTCCAGCATCTTGGTTAACACAGGATCCGACGTGGTCTCAGGGAGGGGGGCGGACACCTTATTAGTTTTGCTTTTGCTATCCACTCCTGTTCAAGGGACATCTCTTTAAAGGGCAAGTTTATGATAAATGTACGGATAGCGTGTCCTAGCACAGGACTACTTACGTGAGTATCCTGGCGATTGCAGCTCAGACCTGCGTCCTCGGTCAAGTCCGGACACATCTCTTGTGATCCGAAGAACAGTTTATACATCTCCACGCGCGTCGCGTCCATGAAGTGTTGGAGAGCTCGTGGTCCCTCCAGATTAAATTCCCACATGCGGAGGGGGCAACGTTTGCAGGGAAGAAGGCGTCGAATCAGCATGACCTGCGCCACTACGACCAGATTGATCTCTCTCTCTTGGAGGTCTCGAATACGACCCTGCAGCAGAGGAACGTCCTTGGACGACCCCCAGTCGAGCCCTTTGTTGACCCATGACGCCAACCGCTGTGGAGGACCCGGGCGGAAGGCAGGTGGCGCCACCCATTTGGTACCCCTGGGAGCGGTGATGTAAAACCACTCCTGTTGCCATAAACCGAGCACCTCTTGAAAAGAGCCCTCGGGCCATGGAGCGTCAGCGTTTTTGCTTATAACAGCCCCTCCGCACTCTGTCTGCTGCGCGTTGATCATCTTCAGCTCCACTTTGAAGGTCTTGATCCACAATCCGAAGTGAGGGGTAATGCGGAGGAAGGCTTCGCATATGACAATGAATGATGAGATGTGGAGGATGGACTCTGGATCCAAGTCGTGGAATTCCAGCCCATAATAAAACATGAGCCCCCTCATGAAGGGGTCCGTCGGGAAGCCTAAACCCCGAAGGAAGTGAGACACGAACACTACGCTCTCAGCAGGCTCGGGAGTAGGAATAACCTGCCCTTGGGCAGGCAACCTATGCGAAATTCTGCCGGTTAGATACCTGGCGTTTCTCAGCTTTAGCACATCTTCTTCCGTGACGGAAGAAGGCATCCACCGCCTTGCAGGTCGGAGCCGGACATCGTTGAAGGTTCGAAGCGCCTGAATCTGGAGCTTTGGGTGTTGGAACTCGAGGCGAGGGGCGGATTCGATTGAGATTAAAAGAAAGGAGCAGGCCTTGGTCTCGTTATAAAGAGGTTGAATACCAAGAGCCCTCCTCATGGCCGTTTGGGACTCGCCTTCGATAGAGGGGGCGTGCCAACGGGCACGGTTGGGTTACCCACGCCTGTATTGATGAGAATCCCGGAATAAGGGGGACACGATCTCTGCTTTGACAAGACGTGCCAAGGAAACCGCCTAGCTAAACGCGCTGAGGTGGGACAGTAAAAAACGATTCGAATAAAGGCCTGGCCGTGGTGTGATGTCACGCCATGGAATATGTCAGCAGATTGAACTTGTGTAAATGCTATTCTCTCTATGATGGTATGTGGAACTTGTTTTGCAGAGCCGGACACTATACTTGTTTTCAAAATCTTCTATGAAGTATTCGGAGGAGGAACCCGCCTTGCAATGCCGAAGACAATATGCGTGCCGGACTTGTCGTCATTGAAGCCTGGTTCAGGGGCTACTGAGGGAGTCCTGGATTAGGGGGTGTCCGGATGGCCGGACTATTACCGTTCGCTGGACTCCTAGACTATGAAGATACAAGATTGAAGACTCTGTCCCGTGTCTGGATGGGACTTTCCTTGGCGTGGAAGGCAAGTTTGGCAATATGGATATGTAGATCTCCTACCATTATAATCGACTCTGTGTAACCCTAGCCCTCTCCGGTGTCTATATAAACTGGAGGGTTTTAGTCCGTAGGACGAACAATAATCATACCATAGGCTAGCTTCTAGGGTTTAGCCTCTTTGATCTCGTGGTAGATCTACTCTTGTACTACCCATATCATCAATATTAATCAAGCAGGAGTAGGGTTTTACCTCCATCGAGAGGGCCTGAACCTGGGTAAAAACATCGTGTCCCTTGTCTCCTGTTACCATCTGCCTAGACGCAAAGTTCGGGCCCCCTACCCGAGATCCGCCGTTTTTGACACCGACACCTGTTACCGGGCAAAAAACGTTTACTTTAGATGGCAACAAGGATTCGATCCTTGCCGTGGGTTTCACCCGCGAACGAAAAGCCCGACAAACATCCTTTTTCACTAAAAACATCCCGTACATGTACAGTTCATACGGAATGAAAAACATGAGCAGGAGGATTACAAGTTCTAAATCTAACAAAGGCTTACATGACTAAAAATAGATAAGTTGCCTGTAATCCCTTTCTTATCCCTTTCCTCAGGAAACGGAGCAAGAAGGCAAAAGGGCAAAAGGGGCGCCTAGGCGAAGCACGAGCAGTAGAAGGCACCAGGAGAACATCCCGGTGGCCACCCCGAAGGGAGGCTGGTGATGATGATGATGGTAGAAGAGCTGGAAGACGAGGCAGCAGGACTGTCAATACGCTACGAAGGCGTCGATGCCCGCGTACTCCGACTTGACGGCCTTGCCGCCCGCCCTCTTCCTCTTCCACAACCTCCCCACGCTAGACGCCCGAGGAGGCGACCCCAAGAATTTCAAGGAGCCGGCGACACGGATGATGGGGTCACCGGTGCCGCCCGGAGCGGCGCCCGACACCCAGTCGGACCCGTCATCCTGCGGCCCGCTACCCTTGTCGTTGCAACCACTGTCCTCCTCGTCACCCTCGCTCGAGGAGGAATCTTCATCATCGAAGGAGCTCTCCACGCAGCACCTTACGCGAGTCCCGAAGTGCCCGAAGATCTTGACGGAGAGGAGGGCACCCTCCATTAATTTGAAATGGAGAGTGAGCCTCTCCGTCAAGCTATGGGCGCGGGCGAAGGTCTTCCACCCTCGACGGAGGTACATGTCGTGAGGGGAGGGAAACTCGACATCGGCCCATATGCCACTGTTCCCACAACCCCTCATATGCAGCCGCAATGCCTGCGGTGGATCCAGCTCCATCTCCTGCACAAACGGAGTAGGGAGGCAAAGACGATGGTGCGGCGGCTGGCGCAGCCTGATGAAGAACTCGTAAGGGTTGTCCCCGACGTGGCCCTCCACCGGAGGAGGGGCCGCTGGCGGAGGCGAAGCCGATCTGCCGCCCCGTCCTCCTCTCCCTCGAGCGCCACGGCGGCCTCGACCTCGCCCCTCCCCCTCCCTCTAACAGGTGGCTCCGCCGCCATGAGCTCTGGGGGAGGAGCGATGCGTTGTCGAGCTGAGACCCTCGCTGCCACCGATGAAGCGTCGCCACGCCCCCTCGCCATGGCAGAAGAAAGGAGGAAGCAGGAATGGGGAGAGGCAGATGGCGAAGGGTTGAGAGGCACCGTTCCTCCCGCTCCCCTCTTTATAAAGGGGAGGGGGCGAGGCTCGGCCGCCCCCTCTCGGCTAATCCGGCTTGTTGAAGCGATAGCAAGCGGGGCCGTCGACCGCCCTCCCCGCTCCATTGAAGGCGCGTGGGAATCGACCCACGCATGCGCATAACTTCCCACATCCCGCGCGCCTGTCATTCGCCCTGCATTGTGCATGCAACGGACATGGCGCAAGGGATAGGTGCAGTGGGACGCGTGGAACGACGGTTCCCAAGCGAGGGCAATAAATGAGCAGCGGCCCTGCGGTCTCAAAGAGACACGCAAGCCGCCTCTTTACTGTCCACCACGGGATGACGCCAGCATGCTTCCGTCATGCGCGCGCACGACCCCGACGTCGCGCGTTCAACGCGGGTCGTGGGGAAGCGCAGTGGACGGAACAGTTACTGCCATAAAAATCCGCCGCAACTGCCCACGCACCATTTTGGGCCTGGCCCAACAACGTGCTGCACTTATGTATGGCCCAGGCCCGGGGGCTCCTGTCGTTGTACAAAAGTAGGGGCTCTGCTTTTGACCCCTTTACTTGTGCACGGGCAGTTAGAGCCACCCTCCACGGCCATGCATAACTGGGCAGGAAAGGGAAGCCGGAGAGAAGCCGAAGGCACAAGACAAACAAAGCAACGACGAGGACCAAGGCCACAAAGATCGGATGGACGAAGCAGGTTTCCCCGGCAAGGACCCTTGCCGGGGCAGACCCTTGCCGGGGCAGCTCGCCCACACCAGTTGAGCGAGCCACCTTTGAGCCCACCAACGCTAGACAAGCGCATTGGGATCGGGCTCGGAAGCCACCTCCGTGGTGGCATGCAGATCTTTGTGAAGACAAAGAATAGTCTAGATCAAATGAGGATAGGAAGGCAATAATCCTCGGCAGGGTTCTTACCGAGGAAGCTTACAAGACCCCCGACAAAGTCCTTGCCAGGGATGACGGCGTGCCATGGCAAGACCCTTGCCGGGCCACCCGACGCCCTCGCCAAGCGCGCCAACAGGGCCACTGCCAGGTCCACGCCAGCCAAGTCTCCGCTGTCGTTCGCATGTAGCTGCCAACCCAACCAGCTGGGCAGGCACCTGTGTGGAAACATGCAGCCCCTCGTGGAGGCTCCACTACCGTGCCACCTTAGCTGCCTGTCTGCCTACATGGCACCGCATGCATCGCTGGCCAGGGTGCGTGTCAAAGCAAGGAGGAGCGGCGATGGACGGGACGGGCCTCGCTCCCGCCCTCGATAAAGTGAAGGGACACCTAAGCCTCACACTAAATGCACTTTGTCCTGTAATACCAGCGATAAGCTCACAGCGGTGTAGCACTTTCCACCTCCTGTGTGCCACTATGGCAGCCCCTTTCGCCTATAAAAGGAGGCCCATGGCGCACTGAAGAAGGATTCGTCTCTTTCGAACCTGGCAGCACCTAGAGCTAGTTTAAGAGCTCAAGCACACTAAATACATCCACCAAAGCAGGATCGTAGGGTTTTACGCATCTTTGCGGCCCGAACCTGGGTAAATCCCCTTTGTGCTGTCTACTAGTCCCGCTCTTCTCACGATCTCCGCGCCCCGCAACCGTAGTAGGGATTCCAGTGATCCCATAGGTGTCGTTTCCCACCAACAATATGCATGTGGATCATCTTGACAATATGTTATGCAATAGCTATTTTGTTGAATTAGCCTATGATCCTACATGTAATTATTATGAGAGAGGAAAATATGGTCGTAGAAATTTTTATCTTACTAAATTACCTCTCGTCATGTTGAGATTGCTATCGTCTCTTTCTTCTTCCTTGGATATGCTAGCTTCTGATTGCCTTGGAAATTTGTTTGCTTATAATATGCCTATGCATAGGAAGTATGTTAGACTTAGATGTGTTTGTCACGTGTGTCATGATGCTCTCTTCGCGCTTCAATTCTTGTCTTTCATGTGAGCATCATTAGAATTATCAGTGTCTAGCTAAAAGGCTTTAAAGAAAAGCGATTGTTGGGACACAACCCAATATTTTTCTTTGATGTTATTTAATAAAATTTTGCATATACCTTCTGTTTGGATGTGTTTTTATGTTTTAATTAGTGTTTGTGCCAAGTAGAACCTATAGGATAACCTATGGTGATAGTTAATTTGATTCTGCTGAAAAACAGAAACTTTGCGCGCAGTAAATTAGTTTTGTTAAATCACAGAAATGTGCTTTTGCGTTGATTCTTTTTGCTTCTGATCAATAGACAAATTTTCCAGGACTTCCTATTTTGGTAGGGGTTTTAGAGTGCCATAAATTTGCGTTAGTTACAGATTGCTACAGATTGTTCTGTTTTTGACAGATTAAGCCTTTCGTGTGTTATTTGCTTATTTTGATGCATCTATGGCTAGTAAAATAGTTTATAAACCATAGAGAACTTGGAATACAGTAGGTCTAACACCAAAATAAATAAAGAAAGAGTTCATTACAGTACCTTATCTGGTGGTTTTGTTTTCTTTCACTAACGGAGCTTATAAGATTTCCGGTTGAGTTTTGTGTTGTGAAGTTTTCAAGTTTTGGGTAAAGATTTGATGGACTATGGAATAAGGAGTGGAAAGAGCCTAAGTGATGAGGACATCAATACCATTGTTACACCCACAGCCCCTACTGCTACATATACGGGACCAATTACTAGAGCTCGCGCATGCCAATTAAATTATCAAGTACTTTCGTTTCTTGGTAATGATTCTAATGTTCATGAGAATATGATGCTGCCTAAATTGGATACGTTTGTTTTGCTTACAAATGAAGGGCCTAGCTTGGAGAAGGATGAACATTGGAGCAAGAACAAGCATGGAGATGATGCCATGCGCAAGGGGAACAAGAACGGAGTTACAAGTGATGATTTCAGGACTTTGAAGCCACCATAATGGGTGCATGAAGCCATGGACGAAATATACAAGATGCCACTTCATAAATTTCGTCCCGAGGCTATTTTAGGTGCTGCCTCACCTTATTATTGGGCCAGGCCCATGTAATTTCTAAATACATAAGTATAGGCTATTTTTAGAGTCCGTATGTGTGGGGAAACAAGAGATAGGGTTGATTTCGGACCCCTCCACCAAGGGCCACGAAATTCCCCCCTCTTCCTCCATATATACAGCCCTTAGGGCATCGTTTAGACTTTGGGGTTTTGTTTAGATTAAAAGTTCGCCATAGCTGCAACTTCGCGTACTTCGTTTGTGTTCAACGACCAGACAAAGGCGTCACAGAACCCCACCTTGATCAATAAAGCTTTCATCTTATATTCACAATATCCAGATTGCAATCTTAGTTTCTTGCTTGTTCTTCGTTTGCTCGCAGGAAACAGACCCTCGTGGTCAGGTTGATCGTGCTCCGGCGTGGTCAATAACCTCTCGGAGTTGGTTTAGCGATTGCTAAGGCGCGACGTCCTCGCATGTTCGTAGTCGGATCGTCAAAGTCGACTTCCACCAAAGCGATATCCATCATCTCATCGAAAGACGGGACACCCAGCCTCTATCAAGTGGTATCAGATTTCCAGGTTGCTCGGTGAGATTTTACAGTTTTTCGTAGTTTAGATCGAGTCTGTTTTTCATACCTACAGTCCACGAAAAACCCACAAAAAAAATTAGGGTTAGTTCATCATATCCGAACCAATCTGAGCCTTTGCATAATCTTTTTAGGGTTTTGCTTTGTTGAATTTGCGGTTGCATCGTCGGTCTAGTTGCTGGTCTTAGAGTCTAGTCTTTTAGAGTTTCGAGTTCTGGTCATAAGTTGTCACGCCGCCGCCGCACCATCATCATCGCCCCTGCCATCTACCACCACCGCTCCGAATCCGTATCCATATACCACCACCAATATGTGTCCATATACCACCACCAATCCATATCCATATACTACCACCGCTACCACCACCGCTGCCATATACCACCACCATATATCCACCACCAATCCGAGTTCCTTGCTTATTAGGTTTGTTTTCGAGATCCATCTAGTTTCCGATTCGTGTTTCCTTGCCGGAGTAGGTTTCGGAAAAAAAAGAGTCGGGAAACCACGCTCCGTTTAGGCCCAAAATTTTTCGAAAACGCATTTTTCGAAAAAATTTCTGGCTATCCTATTTTTAGGTGTTTCTGAGTGTTTTGAGACAGGTGCCATTATAGGAAGTTTTTTTGACCCGTTTCCAGTTTTTGGGTCTGGGCAGTCGAAAAAAAAATTTGGTCGAAAAAAAAATTTTGTGCCCATCCTGTCAGTTTGACCTAGGAAGAGTTTTGAGACACTCGCCATTATAGTGATTTTTCGCAAAAAAAAAAGGAGCGAAAAAAAAATTTCAGAGTGTGCTTTTCCCTTGTTTACGTGCCGCGCCGTGATTTTGTTGGTGTTCTAGGCTCGCGTCTCTAGCACAGTCTAGCCTAGGACCAGCACAGTACCGTCGTTGAGCGTTTATTCAACTTTGCATCTCTGAATTGATTATTGCTGACCCTTTTTGCTACCATACTATAAGCCTTCCTAGCTCCACATACATCTACGTCGTGTGTTTGACTCTCCCTGGTAATCGCTCTATCCAAGCTTTGAGAGTTTTTGACTACAACGGTTGCCGATCACCGCCTGCTGCTGGGTAAGAACTGGTAAGAATTTGAGATTTGCTTGACGGATTTGTGATACACCACCACCACTTCTTAGTAGTCTGTAGGATCATATTCTTGTGTGTTTCTATTGCTGCTAACCATGCCAGGATCACAAGCCGACAAGATTGACTGGGAGAACTTATCGAACAAGGAGCTTCATGATAAGTTTCAGCAAATGATGACTGAACAGGTACAAGATGTGCTGAACAATTTTGAAGAGGCCATGGAGAAGATCACTGGCCTTGAGAAGACGTTCGAAACAAAGCTCGATAACAGATTTAATGAACTGCTTGCGCGTCTTCCACCACCGGCTGCACCTGTCGCACCTCTGCAACAACAACAACTACGCCCCCTTCCGAATCAGTATGGACGAGCACAGCGTGTTCCTATTGTGCCAGGACAAAATTCTGGTGCCGCTGTTACTGCTGTTGGTGCTTCTTTGGCTCCTGCTACTGCTCCTGCTGGTACCCAGGAGGATGATGAGTATGCGGGCGATTATGAGGATGAGGTTGATCAAAATCAGATCTACGAGCAGCCACCAGCACCACCACCAGCAGGTCGACCTCAGGTATATATTCATAATGGTAGGCCTGCACCACCACCTCAGGTACGAGATGATGTCCATATTCCTAAACTGAAATTGAATATTCCACCATTTGAGGGTAGATATGTTCCTGATATATGATGAGGACATCAATACAATTGTTACACCCACAGCCCCTGCTGCTATACATACTGGACCAATTACTAGAGCTCGTGCACGCCAACTAAATTACCAGGTACTTTCGTTTCTTGGTAATGATTCTAATGTTCATGAGAATATGATGCTGCCTAAATTGGATACATTTGTTTTGCTTACAAATGAAGGGCCTAGCTTGGAGAAGGATGAACATTGGAGCAAGAACAAGCATGGAGATGATGGCATGCGCAAGGGGAACAAGAACGGAGTTACAAGTGATGATTTCAGGACTTTGAAGCCACCATAATGGGTGCATGAAGCCTTGGACGAAATATACAAGATGCCACTTCATAAATTTCGTCCCGAGGCTATTTTAGGTGCTGCGTCACCTTATTATTGGGCCAGGCCCATGTAATTTCGAAATACATAAGTTTAGGCTATTTTTAGAGTCCGTATGTGTGGGGAAACAAGAGATAGGGTTGATTTCGGACCCCTCCACCAAGGGCCACGAAATTCCCCCCTCTTCCTCCATATATACAGCCCTTAGGGCATCGTTTAGACTTTGGGTTTTGTTTAGATTAAAAGTTCGCCATAGCTGCAACTTCGCGTACTTCGTTTGTGTTCAACGACCAGACAAAGGCGTCACAGAACCCCACCTTGATCAATAAAGCTTTCATCTTATATTCACAATATCTAGATTGCAATCTCAGTTTCTTGCTTGTTCTTCGTTTGCTCGCAGGAAACAGACCCTCGTGGTCAGGTTGATCGTGCTCCGGCGTGGTCAATAACCTCTCGGAGTTGGTTTAGCGATTGCTAAGGCGCGACGTCCTCGCACGTTCGTAGTCGGATCGTCAAAGTCGACTTTCACCAAAGCGATATCCATCATCTCATCGAAAGACGGGACACCTTTGCCTCTATTTTTGGGTCCGTTTAGGCCCAAAAAAAAAGAGTCGGGTAGCCACGCTCCGTTTAGGCCCAAAATTTTTCGAAAACGCATTTTTCGAAAAAATTTCTGGCTATCCTATTTTTAGGTGTTTCTGAGTGTTTTGAGACAGGTGCCATTATAGGAAGTTTTTTTTGACCCGTTTCCAGTTTTTGGGTCCGGGCAGTCGAAAAAAAAAATTCGAACAAAAAAATTTCGTGCCCATCCTGTCAGTTTGACCTAGGAAGAGTTTTGAGACACTCGCCATTATAGTGATTTTTCGCAAAAAAAAAAGAGCGAAAAAAAAATTTTCAGAGTGTGCTTTTCCCTTGTTTACGTGCCGCGCCGTGATTTTGTTGGTGTTCTAGGCTCGTGTCTCTAGCACAGTCTAGCCTAGGACCAGCACAGTACCGTCGTTGAGCGTTTATTCAACTTTGCATCTCTGAATTGATTATTGCTGACCCTTTTTGCTACCATATTATAAGCCTTCCCAGCTCCACATACATCTACGTCGTGCGTTTGACTCTCCCTGGTAATCGCTCTATCCAAGCTTTGAGAGTTTTGACTACAACGGTTGCCGATCACCGCCTGCTGCTGGGTAAGAACTGGTAAGAATTTGAGATTTGCTTGACGGATTTGTGATACACCACCACCACTTCTTAGTAGTCTGTAGGATCATATTCTTGTGTGTTTCTATTGCTGCTAACCATGCCAGGATCACAAGCCGACGAGATTGACTGGGAGAACTTATCGAACAAGGAGCTTCATGATAAGTTTCAGCAAATGATGACTGAACAGGTGCAAGATGTGCTGAACAATTTTGAAGAGGCCATGGAGAAGATTACTGGCCTTGAGAAGACGTTCGAAACAAAGCTCGATAACAGATTTAATGAACTGCTTGCGCGTCTTCCACCACCGGCTGCACCTGTCGCACCTCTGCAACAACAACAACTATGCCCCCTTCCGAATCAGTATGGACGAGCACAGCGTGTTCCTATTCAGCCAGGACAAAATTCTGGTGCCGCTGCTACTGCTGTTGGTGCTTCTTTGGCTCCTGCTACTGCTGCTGCTGGTACCCAGGAGGATGATGATTATGTGGGAGATTATGAGGATGAGGTTGATCAAAATCCGAACTACGTGCAGCCACCAGCACTACCACCACCAGGTCGACCTCAGGTATATATTCGTAATGGTAGGCCTGCACCACCACCTCAGGTACGAGATGATGTCCATATTCCTAAACTGAAATTGAATATTCCACCATTTGAGGGTAGATATGTTCCTGATATATATCTTACTTGGGAGTTAGAAACTGAACAACGATTTACATGTTTACAATATCCTGAGGAGAGACGAGTTGCTGCTGCTGTTTGTGCTTTCACTAGTTTTGCATGTGTATGGTGGTCTGAACATTGTAGATTATATCCTATTCCAACTACTTGGGCTGCTTTGAAAACTGCTATGCGTACGCGTTGGGTTCTACCATATTATCAACGTGAATTGCTTCAAAAATTGCAGCGTTTAAGACAAGGGAAAAATTCTGTAGAAGAATATTATCAGGAATTACAAACTGGCATGATTAGATGTGGTATTGTTGAGGAGAATGAAGCTATGCTTGCACATTTTCTGGGTGGATTAAATAGAGAGATTCAGACCATTCTAGACTATAAGGAGTATACTAATATCACTCATTTATTCCATCTTGCTTGTAAAGCTGAACGTGAAGTGCAGGATCGACAAGCATTGGGGCGAACTAACTTTTCTGCAGGCCGACCTTCATCATGGACACCGTGTGCATCTTCTACTTCAACTGCACCAGCACCTCAATTAGGTGCCTCCTCCACTCGTGATACAAGAAAACAGGCACAACCACCATTATCTGCCAAGAGCGCACCTGCGGGGCCTGCACAGCGTTCTTCTTCTTCCATGGCATCAACAGGGCACACAAGTGATATTATTTGTCGTCGTTGTAAGGGAGGAGGTCATTATGCGAGAGAATGCAAATCTCCGCGTGTGATGATTGCTACCGCGGATGGTGGATATGAGTCCGCTAGTGACTATGATGAGGAGACATTGGCTCTTATTACACGTGAAGAACATGGTGGAGATGATTCTGATCATGAGACGCAATACATGGCTCCTGAAGACGCTGACAGGTATGAATGTTTAGTTGCTCAACGTGTTTTGAGTGTGCAGGTCACACAAGCTGAGCAAAATCAGAGGCACAATTTGTTCCATACCAAGGGAGTTGTGAAGAAACGTTCTGTGCGCGTCATAATAGACGGAGGGAGCTGCAACAACTTGGCTAGCATGGAGATGGTGGAGAAGATTTCTCTCACCACAAGACCACATCCACATCCTTACTACATCCAATGGTTCAACAACAACGGCAAGGTTAAGGTAACACGTACTGTTCGTGTGCATTTTAGTATCTCTACATATGCTGATTATGTTGATTGTGATGTGGTACCTACGCAAGCATGTTCCTTATTACTTGGTAGACCATGGCAATTTGATAAAAATTCTGTACACCATGGTAGAAACAATCACTATACTCTTGTTCATAAGGATAAAAATATTACTTTGCTTCCTATGACTCCTGATTCCATTTTGAAAGATGATATTAATAGAGCTAATAAAGCACAACAGGAGAAGAAGAAGAGTGAAAATCAGATTGTGGCAAAAGAATTTGAGCAACAAATGAAGCCTAATAATAAACCATCTAGTGTTGCTTCTGAAATTAAATTGAAAAGTGCATGTTTATTTGCCACCAAATCTGATATTGATGAGCTAGATTTCAGCAAATCTGTTTGCTATGCTTTTGTGTGCAAAGAGGCATTATTTTCATTCGAGGACGTGCCTTCCTCTTTGCCTCCTGCTGTCACTAACATTTTGCAGGAGTTTGCTGACGTTTTTCCACAAGACGTGCCACCGGGATTACCGCCTATTCGAGGGATTGAGCATCAGATTGACTTAATTCCCGGTGCTTCACTGCCAGACCGTGCACCATACCGTACCAATCCAGAGGAGACAAAGGAGATTATGCGTCAAGTACAAGGGCTTCTCGACAAAGGTTATATACGCGAATCCCTTAGTCCTTGTGCTGTTCCTATTATTCTAGTGCCGAAAAAGGATGGTACATCACGTATGTGTGTTGATTGTAGAGGCATTAATAATATTACTATTCGTTATCGTCATCCTATTCCTAGGCTAGATGATATGCTTGATGAATTGAGTGGCTCTACAATATTCTCCAAAGTTGATTTGCGTAGTGGCTACCATCAAATTCGTATGAAATTGGGAGATGAATGGAAAACAACATTTAAAACTAAGTTTGGATTATATGAGTGGTTAGTCATGCCTTTTGGATTAACTAATGCACCTAGTACTTTCATGAGATTAATGAACGAAGTTTTACGTGCTTTCATTGGACGATTTGTGGTAGTTTACTTTGATGACATATTGATTTATAGAAGATCTTTGGAAGAACATTTGGAACATTTACGTGCTGTTTTTATTGCTCTACATGATGCATGTTTGTTTGGTAACCTTGGGAGTGCACCTTTTGCACCGACCGAGTATCTTTTCTTGGCTATGTTGTTACTCCACAGGGAATTGAAGTTGATAAAGCCAAGATTGAAGCTATTGAGAGTTGGCCGCAGCCCAAAACGGTCACACAAGTGAGGAGTTTTCTTGGCCTCGCTGGATTCTATAGGCGTTTTGTGAGAGATTTCAGCACCATTGCTGCACCTCTCAATGATCTTACAAAGAAAGATGTGCCTTTTCTTTGGGGTACCGCACAGGAAGAAGCCTTCACGGTATTGAAAGATAAGTTGACACATGCTCCTTTACTCCAACTTCCTTATTTTAATAAGACTTTTGAGCTTGAATGTGATGCTAGTGGAATTGGATTAGGAGGTGTGTTATTACAAGATGGCAAACCTGTTGCATACTTTTCTGAAAAATTGAGTGGGCCTAGTCTGAATTATTCTACTTATGATAATGAATTTTATGCTCTTGTTCGGACTTTAGAAACATGGCAACATTATTTATGGCCCAAAGAATTTTTTATACATTCTGATCATGAATCTTTGAAACATATTAAAAGTCAAGCTAAACTGAATCGTAGACATGCTAAATGGGTTGAATTCATTGAGACTTTCCCTTATGTCATTAAACACAAGAAGGGAAAAGAAAATGTTATTGCTGATGCATTGTCTCGTCGCTATACTATGCTTTCACAACTTGACTTCAAAATATTTGGTTTGGAGACCATCAAAGATCAATATGTGCATGATGCTGATTTTAAAGATGTAATGCAGAATTGTAAAGAAGGAAGAATGTGGAACAAGTTTGTTGTTAACGATGGATTTGTGTTTCGTGCTAACAAGCTATGCATTCCAGCTAGCTCCGTTCGTCTTTTGTTGTTGCAGGAGGCGCATGGAGGAGGATTAATGGGACACTTTGGCGTGAAGAAGACGGAGGACGTACTTGCTACACATTTCTTTTGGCCAAAGATGAGACGAGATGTTGAGCGTTTAATTGCTCGCTGCACTACATGTCAAAAAGCTAAGTCACGACTCAATCCTCATGGTTTATATATGCCTTTGCCTGTACCTAGTGTTCCTTGGGAGGATATATCTATGGACTTTGTTTTAGGTTTACCTCGAACAAAGAAGGGGAGGGATAGCATATTTGTTGTCGTGGATAGATTCTCGAAAATGGCACACTTTATACCATGTCATAAAAGCGATGATGCTGTTAATGTTGCTGATTTGTTCTTTCGTGAAATTATTCGCTTGCATTGTGTGCCAAATACTATTGTTTCAGACCGTGATACTAAATTTCTTAGCCACTTTTGGAGATGTTTATGGGCTAAGTTGGGGACTAAACTGCTTTTTAGTACTACTTGTCACCCCCAAACTGATGGACAAACTGAAGTAGTCAATAGAACGTTGTCTACTATGCTTAGGGCTGTTTTGAAGAATAATAAGAAAATGTGGGAGGAATGCTTGCCTCATATTGAATTTGCTTATAATCGTTCATTGCATTCTACTACTAAGATGTGCCCTTTTGAAGTTGTGTATGGTTTCCTACCTCGTGCACCTATTGATTTGTTGCCTCTTCCATCTTCGGAGAAGGTTAATTTTGATGCTAAACAACGTGCTGAATTGATTTTAAAAATGCATGAGTTAACTAAGGAAAACATTGAGCGTATGAATGCTAAATATAAACTTGCTGGAGATAAGGGTAGAAAACATGTTGTGTTTGCACCTGGAGATCTTGTTTGGTTACATTTGCGTAAGGATAGATTTCCTGATTTGCGCAACTCAAAGCTAATGCCACGTGCTGATGGTCCCTTTAAGGTGTTAGAGAAAATAAATGATAATGCATATAAACTTGAGCTGCCTGCAGATTTTGGGGTTAGTCCCACTTTTAACATTGCAGATTTGAAGCCTTATTTGGGTGAGGAAGATGGACTTCCGTCGAGGACGACTTCATTTCAAGAAGGGGAGGATGATGAGGACATCAATACAATTGTTACACCCACAGCCCCTGCTGCTATACATACTGGACCAATTACTAGAGCTCGTGCACGCCAACTAAATTACCAGGTACTTTCGTTTCTTGGTAATGATTCTAATGTTCATGAGAATATGATGCTGCCTAAATTGGATACATTTGTTTTGCTTACAAATGAAGGGCCTAGCTTGGAGAAGGATGAACATTGGAGCAAGAACAAGCATGGAGATGATGGCATGCGCAAGGGAAACAAGAACGGAGTTACAAGTGATGATTTCTGGACTTTGAAGCCACCATAATGGGTGCATGAAGCCTTGGACGAAATATACAAGATGCCACTTCATAAATTTCGTCCCGAGGCTATTTTAGGTGCTGCGTCACCTTATTATTGGGCCAGGCCCATGTAATTTCGAAATACATAAGTATAGGCTATTTTTAGAGTCCG
The DNA here is from genome assembly GCF_002162155.2 of Triticum dicoccoides. NCBI lineage: Eukaryota > Viridiplantae > Streptophyta > Magnoliopsida > Poales > Poaceae > Triticum > Triticum dicoccoides. The sequence continues at coordinate 169,370,618 of NC_041389.1, forward strand.
TATGTGTGGGGAAACAAGAGATAGGGTTGATTTCGGACCCCTCCACCAAGGGCCACGAAATTCCCCCCCTCTTCCTCCATATATACAGCCCTTAGGGCATCGTTTAGACTTTGGGTTTTGTTTAGATTAAAAGTTCGCCATAGCTGCAACTTCGCGTACTTCGTTTGTGTTCAACGACCAGACAAAGGCGTCACAGAACCCCACCTTGATCAATAAAGCTTTCATCTTATATTCGCAATATCCAGATTGCAATCTTAGTTTCTTGCTTGTTCTTCGTATGCTCGCAGGAAACAGACCCTCGTGGTCAGGTTGATCGTGCTCCGGCGTGGTCAATAACCTCTCGGAGTTGGTTTAGCGATTGCTAAGGCGCGACGTCCTCGCACGTTCGTAGTCGGATCGTCAAAGTCGACTTCCACAAAGCGAAATCCACCATCTCATCGAAAGACGGGACACCTCAGCCTCTATCACTTTTGGAGATGTTTATGGGCTAAGTTGGGGACTAAACTGCTTTTTAGTACTACTTGTCACCCCCAAACTGATGGACAAACTGAAGTAGTCAATAGAACGTTGTCTACTATGCTTAGGGCTGTTTTGAAGAATAATAAGAAAATGTGGGAGGAATGCTTGCCTCATATTGAATATGCTTATAATCGTTCATTGCATTCTACTACTAAGATGTGCCCTTTTGAAGTTGTGTATGGTTTCCTACCTCGTGCACCTATTGATTTGTTGCCTCTTCCATCTTCGGAGAAGGTTAATTTTGATGCTAAACAACGTGCTGAATTGATTTTAAAAATGCATGAGTTAACTAAGGAAAACATTGAGCGTATGAATGCTAAATATAAACTTGCTGGAGATAAGGGTAGAAAACATGTTGTGTTTGCACCTGGAGATCTTGTTTGGTTACATTTGCGTAAGGATAGATTTCCTGATTTGCGCAAATCAAAGCTAATGCCACGTGCTGATGGTCCCTTTAAGGTGTTAGAGAAAATAAATGATAATGCATATAAACTTGAGCTGCCTGCAGATTTTGGGGTTAGTCCCACTTTTAACATTGCAGATTTGAAGCCTTATTTGGGTGAGGAAGATGAGTTTCCGTCGAGGACGACTTCATTTCAAGAAGGGGAGGATGATGAGGACATCAACACCATTGTTACACCCACAGCCCCTACTGCTACATATACGGGACCAATTACTAGAGCTCGCGCACGCCAATTAAATTATCAGGTACTTTTGTTTCTTGGTAATGATTCTAATGTTCATGAGAATATGATGCTGCCTAAATTGGATACATTTGTTTTGCTTACAAATGAAGGGCCTAGCTTGGAGAAGGATGAACATTGGAGCAAGAACAAGCATGGAGATGATGCCATGGGCAAGGGGAACAAGAACGGAGTTACAAGTGATGATTTCAGGACTTTGAAGCCACCATAATGGGTGCATGAAGCCATGGACGAAATATACAAGATGCCACTTCATAAATTTCGTCCCGAGGCTATTTTAGGTGCTGCGTCACCTTATTATTGGGCCAGGCCCATGTAATTTCGAAATACATAAGTATAGGCTATTTTTAGAGTCCGTATGTGTGGGGAAACAAGAGATAGGGTTGATTTCGGACCCCTCCACCAAGGGCCACGAAATTCCCCCCTCTTCCTCCATATATACAGCCCTTAGGGCATCATTTAGACTTTGGGGTTTTGTTTAGATTAAAAGTTCGCCATAGCTGCAACTTCGCGTACTTCGTTTGTGTTCAACGACCAGACAAAGGCGTCACAGAACCCCACCTTGATCAATAAAGCTTTCATCTTATATTCGCAATATCCAGATTACAATCTTAGTTTCTTGCTTGTTCTTCGTTTGCTCGCAGGAAACAAACCCTCGTGGTCAGGTTGATCGTGCTCCGGCGTGGTTAATAACCTCTTGGAGTTGGTTTAGCGATTGCTAAGGCGCGACGTCCTCGCATGTTCGTAGTCGGATCGTCAAAGTCGACTTCCACCAAAGCGATATCCATCATCTCATCGAAAGACGGGACACCCTGCCTCTATCACTAAGCTTGGGTATGCCCAAGTCACCCCAAGATATTCAAGAATAGCCAAAAGCCTAAGCTTGGGGATGCCCCAGGAAGGCATCCCCTCTTTCGTCTTCATTCATTGGCAACTTTACTTGGAGCTATATTTTATTCGCCACATGATATGTGTTTTGCTTGGAGCGTCGTGTATTATATTAGTCTTTGCTTTTTAGTTTTCCACAACCTTCCTTGCTGTAGACACCTTTTGGGAGAAGCCTACTTGATTGAATTTATTAGAATACTTTATGTGCTTCACTTATATCTTTTGAGCTTGATAGGTTTTGCTCTAGTGTTTCACTTATATCTTTTAGAGCACGATGGTGGCTTAATTTTGTAGAAATTGCTAGTCTCTCATGCTTCACTTATATTATTTTGAGAGTCTTTTAGAACAACATGGTATTTGCTATGGTTATAAAATTGGTCCTAGAATGGTAGGCATCCAAGTTGGGTATAATAAAAACTATATAGGAAGTGAATTGGATGCTATGATCAATTTGATACTTGATAATTGTTTTGAGATATGGAGGTAGTGATAATAAAGTCATGCTAGTTGGGTGATTATGAATTTAAAGAATGCTTGTGTTGAAGTTAGAGATTCCCGCAGCATGCACGTATGGTGAACCGCTTTGTGATGAAGTTGGAGCACACTTTTATTGATTGATTGTCTTCCTTATGAGTGGCGGTCGGGGACGAGCAATGGTCTTTTCCTACCAATATATCCCCCTAGGAGTATGCGCGTAATACTTTGTTTTTGATGACTTGTAGATTTTTGCAATAAGTATATGAGTTCTTTTGACTAATGTTGAGTCCATGGATTATACGCGCTCTCACCCTTCCACCATTGCTAGCCTCTCTTGTGCCGCGCAACTTTCGCCGGTACCATACACCCACCATATACCTTCCTCAAATCAGCCACCATACCTACGTATTATGGCATTTCCATAGCCATTCCGAGATATATTGCCATGCAACTTTCCACCGTTCCATTTATATGACACTCATTACTATTGTCATGTTGCTTTTTGCATGATCATGTAGTTGACATCGCCGGAGGCATTCATATAGAGTCATATTTTGTTCTTGATTCATTGCTTCATAATTTTCATACATGTCACTCTTGATTCATTGCATATCCCGGTACATCGCCGGAGGCATTCATATAGAGTCATATTTTGTTCTAGTCTTGAGTTGTAAATCAATAAAAGTGTGATGATCTTCATTATTAGAGCATTGTCCTAGTGAGGAAAGGATGATGGAGACTATGATTCCCCCACAAGTCGGGATGAGACTTCAGACTTTACAAAAATAAGAAAAAGAAAAAAAAGGGAGAAAGGCCAAAAAAAAGGCCAAAGAAAAAAAAGATAAAAAGGAAAAAAACAAGAAAAAAAAGAAAAAATAAAATGAGAGAAAAAGAGAGAAGGGACAATGCTACTATGCTTTTACCACACTTGTGCTTCAAAGTAGCACTCTGATCTTCATGATAGAGAGTATCCTATGCTGTCACTTTCATATACTAGTGGGAATTTTTCATTATAGAACTTGGCTTGTATATTCCAATGATGGGCTTCCTCAAAATGCCCTAGGTCTTCGTGAGCAACCAAGTTGGATGCACACCCAAATTAGTTTCTTTTGTTGAGATTTCATACATTTATAGCTCTAGTGCATCCGTTGCATGGCAATCCCTACTCACTCACATTGATATCTATTAATGGGCATCTCCATAGCTCGTTGATATGCCGAGTTGATGTGAGACTATTTTCTCCTTTTTTGTCTTCTCCACAACCACCATTCTATTCCACATATAGTGTTATGTCCATGGCTCACGCTCATGTATTGCGTGAAAGTTGAAAAAGTTTGAGATTACTAAAGTATGAAACAATTGCTTGGCTTGTCATTAGGGTTATGCATGATTAAATACTTTGTGTGATGAAGATAGAGCAACAGCCAGACTATATGATTTTGCAGGGATGAACTTTCTTTAGCCATGTTATTTTGAGAAGACATGATTGCTTTGCTTAGTATGCTTGAAGTGTTACTATTTCTTTTATCAATATGAACTTTTATTTTGAATCATTTGGATCTGAACATTCATGCCACAATAAAGAAAATTACATTGAGAATTATGGTAGGTAGCATTCAACATCAAAAATTCTGTTTTTATCATTTACCTACTCGAGGACGACCAAGAATTAAGCTTGGGGATGCTTGGTACGTCTCCAATGTATCTATAATTTTTGATTGTTGCATGCTATTATATTACCCCTTTTGGATGTTTATGGGCTTTATTTTACATATTTATATAATTTTTGGGACTAACCTACTAACCGGAGGCCCAGCCCGTATTGCTGTTTTTTTTGCCTATTTCAGTATTTCGAAGAAAAGGAATATCAAACGGAGTCCAAACGGAATGAAACCTTCGGGAGCGTGATTTTTGGAACGTACGTGATCCGGAGAACTTGGACTGCAAGTCAAGAAGCAATCGAGGCGGCCAGGAGATAGGAGGGCGCGCCCACCCCTTCTGGGCGTGCCCCTTGTCTCCTGGGCCCCACGAGCGGCCACCGACGTACTTCTTCCTCCTATATCTACCCACGTACCCCGAAAACATCCAGGGAGCCAACGAAAAACAATTTCCACCGCCGTAACCTTCTATATCCGTGAGATCCCATCTTGGAGCCTTCGCCGGCGCTCCATCGGAGGGGGAATCGACCACGGAGGGCTTCTACATCAACACCATAGCCCCTCCGATGAGTTGTGAGTAGTTTACCATAGACCTTCGGGTCCATAGTTATTAGCTAGATGGCTTCTTCTCCCTTTTTGGATCTCAATACAATGTTTTCCCCCTCTCTTGTGGAGATCTATTCGATGTAAACTCTTTTTGCGGTGTGTTTGTCGAGATCCGATGAATTGTGGGTTTATGATCAAGTTTATCTATGAGAAATATTTGAATCTCCTATGCATTCTTTTATGTATGGTTGAGTTATCTTTGCAAGCCTCTTCGAATTATCAGTTTGGTTTGGCCTACTAGATTGATCTTTCTTGCCATGGGAGAAGTGCTTAGCTTTGGGTTCAATCTTGCGGTGTCCTTACCCAGTGATAGAAAGGGTTGCAAGGCACGTATTGTATTGTTTCCATCGAGGATAAAAAGATGGGGTTTATATCATATTTCTTGAGTTTATCCCTCTACATCATGTCATCTTTCTGTAGCGACCAGACCTCAAACAGTCTGATCTCTGTGCTCAGTGTCATCCCTGGATCAGTAATGCTGACACCACACAGTACTTGGAGGATTTATAACAGAGTAGCAATCACACACTTATTACATCGAATGTCTCAAGAGAGAACTTATTGAAATAAATATGGCTTAAGGCCATCTAAATACGATAACAATGGAAGGCTTGGAAGAATAAGCGAGTCCATCAACTCCAATGACATCACTGAGTATAGAACCACGACCTAAGCACCTTACTCGTCATCTGAAAAGTCTGCAACATGAAACGTTGCAGCCCGAAAACGGGTCAGCACATGGAATATGCTGGCAATGTAACACATAAGGAATAACAATGGAATAAGCTATACTACATGCATATTTGGCTGGTGGAAAGCTCTATGGTTACAGTTTTGCGTAAAGCCAATTTTTCCCTACTACAAAGGAATAAATTTATTTAACTATCATGGTGGTTGTTAAACACTGAGAATGGTTGACAGCATTCTCAATCCCAATTAAAAAGTACTCATTAACATCCCAACAATATTAATTAGAAGTAACATGACGGGATTCATATGATATCCAAGTACTAGATACTCAAGTTGTCCATAACCAGGGACACGGCTAACCATGAACAGTTTATACACTCTGGAGAGGTTTGCGCACTTTTCCCCACAAGACTCGATCGCCTCCATTGGATTTCTCGCACTACAAGATGTTTGAGAAACGGATGACCGAGACATAGTCTTTCAGAAGCGCTAGCACCTTACATTAAGGGTAGACCGGTACACCTACTTTCCCCTACATCTGCTAGTCTACCCATAAGAGTTCGCACGACTTAATCAACTATATCAGAGCCCATAATGGCTTGTGGCTGCACACGTAAGTTTCTAGTTTGAATAATCTCATGATCCCTTTGAGCCTGGGTGGCGGTCCGAAGAAAAGCAGGCAAGTCCTGGAAACCAGGTGCCTCAATCCACCCAGATGTATCTTTAAGTTGCCACCTTAAATAAACCATTAATTAACAAACTCACATCTGTCATGGATAAACTCACCCAATCCACGTCTACTAGCATAGCATGGCATAAAGCAAACGTAGAAGTAACTCCCAAGGGTTTGAAAATAAAACAGGTAATAGGTACTACCTCAACTACTTCCCATAACCCACAATTTAATTAGATCCTAATCATGCAATGGTTTCAGGATTGATCTAATGCATAAAAACTGGGTATGAGAAAAGGTATGATCAAGTGTTACTTGCCTTGCTGATGATCCGCGAAACCTAGAGACTCGAAGTAACAGGCGGCGCACTCCGGGTATTCTATCGCAGACAAACAAACAAGCATACAATAAGTACTCATTTAATGCATAGGTAAAACTCAAATAGAAGATCTAACCAGAAAGTTCAACTTAAGAACTCCGGTTTGCAAAAAGAAACAAAACAAACGAAGCAACGGAAGTCAAACGGTGAAAGAAAACTACTTCGTTTTACTAATCTGGATCTAAGTCAAATTTTACAGAAGCAAAAACTTGTTTAAGTTGGTTATTCGGAAAGAGAGTTTCGAGACGAAACTCCAGGCGCTTGAATCGCCTGATTCCGATAAACGAGCGAAAAGTTATACTAAAATAGAAGATCTAACCAGAAAGTTCAACTTAAGAACTCCGGTTTGCAAAAAGAAACAAAATAAACGAAGCAACGGAAGTCAAACGGTGAAAGAAAACAACTTCGTTTTACTAATCTGGATCTAAGTCAAATTTTACAGAAGCAAAAACTTGTTTAAGTTGGTTATTCGGAAAGAGGGTTTCAAGACGAAACTCCACGCGCTTGAATCGCCTGATTCCGATAAACGAGCGAAAAGTTATATACTAAAACGAAAATCGGATCAGGAATCGCGACCGGAAAAATCGCGGATTAAATCCGAGAAAAAAGAAAAACGACGAACAGGTTAAAGAACGAACGTTCGTTAACTAGATCGGTTTTTTGAACTAGATCGGAAAAACCTAAACCGAAAAAAATCGATCTAATAAAATAAACCGAAACTAAAAAAAATAAACCGACAAAAACCGAAGAAAACCGATTGGTTTTTTGAAAAAAACCAGCGACACGGATTACGAGGCGCGGCGAACCTCGGGCGGCGGCGTCCGGCGGGGTCGGCGGCTCCGGTGGCAGCTGCGGCTGGCGGCGGCGGCGGGCGCGGTTTAGGGTTAGGGTTTCGGCGGGGTGGGCCGGCGGCGGCGGCTGGGCTGGGGCGCGGGCGCAGCTAGGGGCGCTCGGGCGGCGGCTGGACTGGGGCGCGGGCGCGGCTCGTGGGCTGGGGGCGCTCGGGCGGCGGCTTTTATAGGCTTCCCCCAGGCGGAGTCCCGCTCGGGTACGGCCCGTAAGGCGGTTCACGTTTTTTTTAAATAATTACGCGCAGAAAAACAAACGAAAGAAATACTAAACGGACTCCAAAAATCCCGAAATAAATTTTCCCCGGCTTCTAAAATCAAGCCGGACAAGATGAAAATTTATTTGGGGCCTAAATGCAATTTTAAAAAACGCGCATTTTTCCTAAATCCAAAGAAAAGGTGAAAAACTCCAAATAAAAATCTTCTTTGATTTTTTTGTCAAATCTTCATTATTTCTTTATTTTGGGAAAGTCATTTTTATTCCCTCTCTGAAATTTTGGTAGTAGAAATAATTGAAGATAAAATAAATAAAATCAAATGATCCTATTTTCAAAATTTGAGAAAACTCAAATATGGAAATAACGAAATTCCCAACTCTCTCCGTGGGTCCTTGAGTTGCGTAGAATTTCTAGGATCGAGCCAAAAATGCAGCAAAAAATATGATATGCAATGATGATCTATGTATAACATTCCAAATTGAAAATTTGGGATGTTACAAACCTACCCCCTTAAGATGAATCTCGCCCTCGAGATTCGGGTTGGCTAGAAAATAGGTGAGGGTGGGTCTTGAGCAGATCTTCCTCTCGCTCCCAGGTGGCTTCTTCCTCGGTGTGGTGGCTCCACTGAACTTTACAAAAGTTGATAACCTTACCGTGGGTAACTCGACTGGCAAACTCGAGAATCCTGACTAGTTTCTCCTCGTAGGTCAAATCGCCATTCAACTGAATCGCTTCCAGTGGCACAGTATCTCTTAGGGGTATATCCGCCATCTCTACGTGAGACTTCTTCAACTGAGAAACATGGAACACATCGTGAACACCTGACAATCCCTCGAGTAATTCCAACTTGTACGCTACTTCTCCCATGCGTTCCAAAACTTTGTATGGCCCCTCAAAACGTGGCGCTAACTTTCCTTTAACTCCAAAACGCTTAACTCCTCGAAGCGGAGATACTCGAAGATAAACTCTGTCTCCGACTTCGTATTCTGTCTCCTTGCGTTTTGAATCCGCATAGCTTTTCTGCCTTGACTGAGCTACCTTGAGCCTATCGCGAATTAACTTTACTTTCCGTTCAGACTCCTTAATCAAATCCGGTCCAAACAACTGGCGATCTCCAACCTCATCCCACAACAACGGGGTCCTGCACCTCCTTCCGTACAAGGCTTCGAAAGGGGCCATCTTCAAACTGGAATGATAACTGTTGTTGTAAGAAAACTCCGCGTATGGCAAGTTGTCATCCCAACTTGATCCATAATCCAAGGCACAAGCTCTAAGCATATCCTCCAAAATCTGATTGACTCTCTTGGTCTGTCCATCTGTCTGTGGATGGAAAGTTGTGCTAAACTCTAGCCTGGTTCCCAATGTTTCGTGCAACTGCTTCCAGAACTTCGAGGTGAATTGGATTCCTCTATCCGATACGATACTGCTCGGAACTCCATGCAGGCATACAATCCTGGTCATGTATATCTTAGCTAAATTGGCACTACTGTAGGTAGTCTTTACTGGAATGAAATGAGCTACCTTCGTCAAACGATCGACTACAACCCAAATTGAGTCATAGCCTGAACGAGTCCTGGGAAATCCCGTGATGAAATCCATGCCTAGTTTATCCCACTTCCATTCGGGTATAGGCAATGGCTGTAACAATCCTGCTGGCTTCTGATGTTCTGCCTTCACCCTCTGACATACATCACAGACTGCTACATATTCTGCTATATCCTTCTTCATTCCGGTCCACCAGAAAGTATTCTTCAAATCCAAATACATCTAGTATTTCCTGGGTGAATGGAATATGGTGAATCATGTGCCTCTTGCAGAATCAACTTCCTGATCTTCGGGTTATTGGGCACATAAACACGGTCTTCAAACCGTGGGGTATCGTGCTCATCCTCATGAAATCCCTTAGCCTTCCCTTCGCTCATTTTCTCCTTTATAGAGGCAACTTCCTTATCTGTCTTTTGGGCTTCCCTAATTTTATCCATCAAAGTAGACTGAATCTCCAATGCTGCTACATAGCCTCTCGGAACTATTTCCAAACATAGCTCATGAAGATTCTCGGCTAACCCCTTGGGTATTTCTCCCGTCATTAGTGTGTTGACATGGCTCTTACGGCTCAATGCGTCTGCTACAACGTTAGCCTTTCCGGGATGGTAATGCAATCTCATATCATAATCCTTAATGAGCTCCAACCATCTCCTTTGTCTGAGGTTTAATTCCTTCTGCGTGAAAATGTACTTCAAACTCTTGTGATCCGTATACACCTCACAATGGTTTCCAATGAGAAAATGTCTCCACGTTTTCAGTGCGTGCACTACGGCTGCTAACTCCAAATCATGAGTAGCATAATTCAACTCATGAGGCTTAAGCTGTCGTGAAGCATACGAAACAACTCTTCCCTCCTGCATAAGTACTGCTCCAAGTCCTCGACGTGAAGCATCGCAATACACTTCATAATCCTTGTTCTGATCTGGCAGAATTAACACTGGTGAGGTAACCAAACGTTTCTTCAATTCTTGGAAACTAGCCTCACACTCCTCAGTCCATATGAACTTCGTATCCTTCTTCAACAATTCTGTCATAGGCTTCGCGATCCTCGAGAAATTCTCTATGAATCTCCGGTAGTATCCTGTGAGTCCAAGGAAACTCCGGATCTCTCCAACTGTTGTTGGTGCTTCCCAGTTTGTCACAGTGGCAACTTTAGTGGGGTCTACTGCTATACCTTCTCCAGATATAACATGTCCAAGAAATCCAACTTCATTCAGCCAAAACTCACACCTGCTGAACTTGGCATATAGCTGATGTTCTCTGAGCTTCTCCAGTACCAATCGCAAATGTTCCTTATGTTCCTCTTCATTCTTTGAGTAAACCAAAATATCATCAATGAACACCACGACGAACTTATCCAAAAACTCCATAAACACCTTGTTCATCACGTTCATAAAATAGGCTGGGGCGTTAGTCAGACCAAATGACATAACGGTATATTCATACAGCCCGTACCTGGTGGTAAAAGCCGTCTTGGGTATATCCTGCTCTCGAATCTTCAACTGATGGTACCCTGATCGCAAATCGATCTTGGTAAACACCTTAACTCCTTGCAACCGATCAAACAGATCATTGATCATCGATAGTGGGTACTTGTTCTTGATTGTTACTTCATTCAATCCGCGGTAATCAACAACCATTCTTAACGATCCATCCTTCTTCTCCACTAGAAGTACTGGCGATCCCCAAGGCGAAGAACTTGGGCGAATAAAACCTTTGTCCCGCAACTCCTTAATCTGCTTCTTAATTTCCTCCAAATCTTGGGCTGACATCCTGTACGGTCTCTTGGATATCGGCCCAGTGCCTGGCAGTAGTTCAATTAGAAACTCAATGTCTCTATCCGGTGGCATGCCTGGCAACTCTTCTGGAAATACATCGGGGAAATCCCTTACCACTGGTACTTCCTCTTGCACAACTCCTGATAAGGAATTTACATGTGCCCTCCTCGGCTCATGCCGTGATACATACTTGATTCTTCTTCCTTCTGGTGTCGTAAGCAAAATTGTCTTACTAGCGCAATCGATGTTTCCTCCATACATCGACAGCCAATCCATACCAAGAATTACATCCAAACCTTGGGATTTCAGTATAATTAAATCCGTTGGGAAAACATGCCTTCCTATACTTAATGGCACTTGAAAACATCCTTGACTGACCATATACTCCGCTCCTGGTGAGCTTACTAGCATGGGTGTCTTAAGGGTCCTAGTGGGCAGGCTAAACTTATCCACAAATCCCCTTGATATGTATGAATGCGATGCACCAGTATCAAAAAGAACAACTGCAGTAAATGACTTAACCAAAAACTTACCTATTACTGCATCTGGCTGAGCTTCAACCTCCTCCACGGTAACGTGGTTCACTTGTCCTCTGTTGAAAGAGTTCGGCTTCTTTCCTGAGCTTCCATTGCCATTACCATTTTGGGCTTCTGAACAGTCATTTGCATAATGCCCCGTCTTACGGCACTTATAACAAGTGATATGGCTCAGGTCTACCTTGGATGGTGTTGACGGGTTGGTGCGGTTTTGTCCATTGCTTCCTCCATTCCCGTTTCCATTCTTTGTGCCATTATGATTGTGCGAGCTACCACCTCCATGAGTATGCTGAAATTGTCCTCCTAACTTCGGGGTAAAGCGTAGCTTCTGCTGAGCTCCAGAATTGTACTTCCCCTATCCATACTTCCTCTTACGATTGTCAATCTGCTACTGCTTTCCTTCAATCATAAGAGCACGATCTACTAACTCCTGGTAGTTATTGAAAGTGGCTACCATCAATTGCATGCTCAGCTCATCATTCAGTCCTTCTAGAAACTTCTCCTGCTTAGCTGCATCCGTAGCAACGTCATCTGGGGCATAACGTGCTAGCTTACTGAAATCATCCACATACTGGCCAACTGTCCGTCCTCCTTGGCACAAGTTACGAAACTCACGCTTCTTCATGGCCATAGCTCCTGCTGAAACATGGGCAGTACAGAAAGCTTGCTAAAACTAACCCCATGTGACAGTGTCTATAGGGTAAGTGGCTGTAAAATTCTCCCACCATGCTGCTGCGGGTCCTTCAAGCTGATGTGCGGCAAACTTCACTTTTTCCCCATCTGTACATCCTGCAGTGGTCAACTCCCTCCCTATCTTACGGAGCCAATCATCTGCTACTATCGGCTCGGTGCTACTGGAAAACGCCGGCGGATTCAGCCTTAAGAAACGAGCCAGATGGTCAACAAGTGGTGGTGGTGGTGGGTTGTTGTTGTTGTTGCCTTGGTTCTGTACCAATGTTTGAATCAAGGCATTCTGCTTCTGAATCAACTGAGTGATCTCCGGCGGGAAAACAAATTCGGGGTCGCGTCTCGGAGGCATCTGAGAGTTTTATAGAAGAGACGAGAGTTAAGAATAGAATGAGGTCTAGTGAGATAACACTAGCCATATGCACATGAGACAAAAGCACACAATATCACTCCAATCAATTCAAACAAGGACATACAACGGTTTAACTATCGTTACAAAAGTGCTTGGACTAAAACTAATTTAAATGGGGGAAAATTCTACTACTGTTATGGTGGTCAACTAGAAAAACTACTCCGATGAAGATTCCATGATATCTGCTCCAGCTTCATCAATATAGTCATCATCGCTGTCGTCGGGATCCGAGTCGGTGTCGTCGATGATGATATAATTATATGGACAAGTAGGTTCATCCTCTTATCCTCTGGGTGCTGATCCTCCCACGAATACTCCAATCTTCTCCTTAAGGTCATCGTTCTGTCTTACTAGAGTGACGATTTCTTCCATATAGTCTTTACGTGTAGCCTTGAGTTCTTCTTCTAGCTCCTTGATCTTGGTCATAGCCTTCTGCATATCTTCCATACCTACGCACATCTGATTCTCCTGGCGTCGGATGTATTGATTTAATTCCTGGATATAAGCTGCGATTGATCTGTCCTTCCTGGTGTTGATCATCTCCCAATGCTCATCTCGGCGCCCGCAAATCTGATAGATAGTATTCTTGAGATCCTTGTGGTAAACTTCTCCAATTCGTCCCATGGCTATGTGAGCTGCCATGCTCTTTCCTAGGCTCCATGTTGGTGCATCAAAGGTAAACTCTATGGGCTCCGTGACTGGTGCAAATGTCCTTCCTGGAATGTAGACTTGAATCATCCAGCGCTCCTCTTCGGGTAAAGTGGCATTGAAGGTCCCGGTGAAGCTCGGTACTCCTATGTTCAGGTATCTAGTGACTTCCTTCAAGTGATATCCAAAAGGTGAGTCTTCATCTGGTTGTGTGAATTTGTTCCTTGCATCCGCCATCCTAAAGAATAGAAAAGACGAGGAGTCATAAATGAGAAGAAAGAGTAGTGATCTAGGGTTTTAGCTTAGTGGCCGTGTCCTACAGTCAGCGTGTGCTCTGATACCATCTTTGTAGTGACCAGACCTCAAACAGTCTGATCTCTGTGCTCAGTGTCATCCCTGGATCAGTAATGCTGACACCACACAGTACTTGGAGGATTTATAACAGAGTAGCAATCACACACTTATTACATCGAATGTCTCAACAGAGAACTTATTAAAATAAATATGGCTTAAGGCCATCTAAATACGATAACAGCGGAAGGCTTGGAAGAATAAGTGAGTCCATCAACTCCAACGGCATCACTGAGTATAGAACCACTACCTAAGCACCTTACTCGTCGTCTGAAAAGTCTGCAACATGAAACGTTGTAGCCCGAAAACGGGCCAGCACATGGAATATGCTGGCAATGTAACACATAGAGAATAACAATGGAATAAGCTATACTACATGCATATTTGGCTGGTGGAAAGCTCTATGGTTACAGTTTTGCGTAAAGCCAATTTTTCCCTACTACAAAGGAATAAATTTATTTAACTATCATGGTGGTTGTTGAACATTGAGAATGGTTGACAGCATTCTCAATCCCAATTAAAAAGTACTCATTAACATCCCAACAATATTAATTAGAAGTAACATGACGAGATTCATATGATATCCAAGTACTAGATACTCAAGTTGTCCATAACCGGGGACATGGCTAACCATGATTAGTTTATACACGCTGCAGAGGTTTGCGCACTTTTCCCCACAAGACTCGATCGCCTCCGTTGGATTTCTCGCACTACAAGATGCTTGAGAAACGGATGACCGAGACATAGTCTTTCGGAAGCGCTAGCACCTTACATTAAGGGTAGACTGGTACACCTACTTTCCCCTACATCTGCTAGTCTACCTGTAAGAGTTCGCACGACTTAATCAACTATGCCAGAGCCCATAATGGCTTGTGGCTGCACACGTAAGTTTCTAGTTTGAATAATCTCATGATCCCTTTGAGCCTGGGTGGCGGTCCGAAGAAAAACAGGCAAGTCCTGGAAACCAGGTGCCTCAATCCACCCAGATGTGTCTTTAAGTTGCCACCTTAAATAAACCATTAATTAACAAACTCACATCTGTCATGGATAAACTCACCCAATCCACGTCTACTAGCATAGCATGGCATAAAGCAAACGTAGAAGTAACTCCCAAGGGTTTGAAAATAAAACAGGTAATAGGTACTACCTCAACTACTTCCCATAACCCACAATTTAATTAGATCCTAATCATGCAATGGTTTCAGGATTGATCTAATGCATAAAAACTGGGTATGAGAAAAGGTATGATCAAGTGTTACTTGCCTTGCTGATGATCCGCGAAACCTAGAGACTCGAAGTAACAGGCGGCGCACTCCGGGTATTCTATCGCAGACAAAAAAACAAGCATACAATAAGTACTCATTTAATGCACAGGTAAAACTCAAATAGAAGATCTAACAAGAAAGTTCAACTTAAGAACTCCGGTTTGCAAAAAGAAACAAAACAAACGAAGCAACGGAAGTCAAACGGTGAAAGAAAACAGCTTTGTTTTACTAATCTGGATCTAAGTCAAATTTTACAGAAGCAAAGACTTGTTTAAGTTGGTTATTCGGAAAGAGAGTTTCGAGACGAAACTCCAGGCGCTTGAATCACCTGATTCCGATAAACGAGCGAAAAGTTATACTAAAACGAAAACGGATCAGGAATCGCGATCAGAAAAATTGCGGATTAAATCCGAGAAAAAAGAAAAACGACGAACAGGTTAACGAACGAACGTTCATTAACTATATCGGTTTTTTGAAAAAACCGGCGGCACGTATCATTAAAACGAACGAGCGCTCGCTATTTAACCTAAACCAAAAAAACCGATCTAATAAAATAAACCGAAACTAAAAAAACCGACAAAAACCGAAGAAAACCGATCGGTTTTTTGAAAAAAAACCGGCGGCACGGATTACGAGGCGCGGCGAACCTCGGGCGGTGGAATCGATGACGGCGGCGACGTCCGGCGAGGTCGGCGCCTCTGGCGTCAGCGGCGGCGGCTGGCGGCGGCGGGCGCGGGTTAGGGTTAGGGTTTCGGCGGGGTGGGCCGGCGGCGGCGGCTGGGCTGGGGCACGGGCGCGGCTGGGGGCGCTTGCGCGGCCGCTGGGCTGGGGCGCGGGCGCGGCTGGTGAGCTAGGGGCGCTCGGGCGGCGGCTTTTATAGGCTGCCCCCGGGCGGAGGCCCGCTCGGGTACGGCCCGTAAGGCGCTTCACGTTTAAAAAAAAATAATTGCACGCAGAAAAACAAACGAAAGAAATACTAAACGGACTTCAAAAATCCCGAAATAAAATTTTCCCGGCTTCTAAAATCAAGCCGGACAAGATGAACATTTATTTGGGGCCTAAATGCAATTTTGAAAAACGCACATTTTTCCTAAATCCAAATAAAAGGCGAAAAACTCCAAATAAATATCTTATTTTATTTTTTATCAAATCTTCATTATTTCTTTATTTTGGGAAAGTCATTTTATTCCCTCTCTGAAATTTTGGTAGTAGAAATAATTGAAGATAAAATAAATAAAATCAAATGATCCTATTTTCAAAATTTGAGAAAACTCAAATATGGAAATAACAAAATTCCCAACTCTCTCCGTGGGTCCTTGAGTTGCGTATAATTTCTAGGATCGAGCCAACAATGCAGCAAAAAATATGATATGCAATGATGATCTGTATATAACATTCCAAATTGAAAATTTGGGATGTTACACTTTCTTAATGCGTTACTCTGTTCTTATGAACTTAATACTCTAGGTGCATACTGGATAGCGGTCGATGTGTGGAGTAATATTAGTAGATGCAGGCAGCAGTCGGTCTACTTATTTTGGACGTGATGCCTATATACATGATCATGCCTAGATAATCTCATAATTATTCGCTTTTCTATCAATTGCTCGACAGTAATTTGTTCACCCACCGTAATACTTATGCTATCTTGAGAGAAGCCACTAGTGAAACCTATGGCCCCCAGGTCTATCTTTTATCATATAAGCTTTCAATCTACTTTTATTTGCATCTTTACTTTTTGCCCCTATACTATAAAATACCAAAAATATATTTATCTTATCATACTATCTCTATCAGATCTCACTTTCGGAAGTCGCCCTGAAGGGATTGACAACCCCTTTATTGCGTTGGTTGCGAGTTCTTTGTTTGTTTGTGTAGGTGCGTGGGACTTTTGAGGAGCCTCCTACTGGATTGATACCTTGGTTCTGAAAAAACTGAGGGAAATACTTATGCTACTATTGCTGCATCACCCTTTCCTCTTCAAGGAAAACCAACACAAGCTCAAGACGTAGCAAGAAGGATTTTTGGCACCGTTGCCGGCGAGGTCTTCGCTCAAGTCAAGACATACCAAGTAACCATCACAAACTCATCTCCCTTGCATTTACATTATTTGCCATTTGCCTCTTGTTTTCCTCTCCCCCACTTCACCCTTGCAGTTTTCTTCGCCCTTCTTTCGTTCGTCTTTTTGTTTACCTTAATGTCTTACTTGGCTCGTTTGGTTGGAGTAGTTGTTTATTTATTACTAAATAGAGAAGCTAAGATCTATGGATCCTCATCTGCTTGCTAATCTTTTTAAGAGATCCAATTGTGATGAACCAATTTCTAGTGAGTTTTGTGCACTAGATTATCTTTATGAAGTTTTGCTTGAAATTCGTGAATCTGAAAATTGTGATGAAGAAATTTATGAAGAGATTCACGATGTCTCCTTGAATAAAAAGCATGATTGCAATGATTTTACTATAAACTCTCTTGATGTCAATTGTGCTAATAATATGCAAAACCCTAAGCTTGGGGATGCTAGTTTTGCTATGTCTACTACTTGTTGCAATGATCATGATTGGGGTGATTCTTCTTATGATCTTGAAAATTTATTTAAGCCACATGATGAATATGAGATTGATAATAGTATTTGCAATAATATTGAAAGTGGATTTCGAGAGGTCATGACTTTAGTTAATAATAATCCCACTATTTTGGAAGAGTGTCAACCTCATATGCATGTGGATCATGTTGAGAATATGTTATGTGATAGCTATTTTGTTGAATTTGCCTATGATCCTACATGTAATTATTATGAGAGAGGAAAATATGGTCGTAGAAATTTTTATCTTACTAAATTACCTCTCGTCATGGTTAGATTGCTATCGTCTCTTTCTTCTTCCTTGCATATGCTAGCTTTTGATTGCCTTGCAAATTTGTTTGCTTATAATATGCCTATGCATAGGAAGTATGTTAGACTTAGATGTGTTTGTCACGTTTGTCACGATGCTCTCTAAGCGCTTCAATTCTTGTCTTTCATGTGAGCATCATCAGAATTATCAGTGACTAGCTAAAAGGCTTTAAAGAAAAGCGCTTGTTGGGAGATAACCCATTATTTTTCCATGCTGTTATTTAATATAATTTTGCATCTACCTTCTTTTTAGATGTGTTTTTATGTTTTAATTAGTATTTGTGCCAAGTAGAACCTATAGGATAACCTATGGTGATAGTTAATTTGATTCTGCTGAAAAACAGAAACTTCGCGCGCATGAAATTAGTTTTTTTAAATCACAGAAACGTGATTTTGCGTTGATTCTTTTTGCTGCTTATAAATAGACAAATTGTCTAGGACTATTCTGTTTTTGACAGATTCTGCCTTTCGTGTGTTGTTTGCTTATTTTGATGCATATATGGCTAGTAAAATAGTTTATAAACCATAGAAAACTTGGAATACAGTAGGTTTACAAAAAAATAAATAAAGAATGAGTTCATTACAGTACCTTATGTGGTGGTTTTGTTTTCTTTCACTAATGGAGCTTATAAGATTTCCTGTTGGGTTTTGCATTGAGAAGTTTTCAAGTTTTGGTAAAGATTTGATGGACTATAGAATAAGGAGTGGCAAGAGCCTAAGCATGGGGTTTCCCAAGGTACCCTAAGCTATTCAAGAATAGCCAAAAGCCTAAGCTTGGGGATGCCCCGGGAAGGCATCCCCTCTTTCGTCTTCGTTCATTGGTAACTTTACATGGAGCTATATTTTTATTCGCCACATGATATGTGTTTTGCTTGGAGCGTCGTGTATTATATTAGTCTTTGCTTTTTAGTTTTCCACAATCATCCTTGCTGTAAACACCATATACCTTCCTCAAAACAGCCACCATACCTACCTATTATGGCATTTCCATAACCATTCCGAGATATATTGCCATGCAACTTTCCACCGTTCCATTTATATGACACTCATTACTATTGTCATGTTGCTTTTTGCATGATCATGTAGTTGACATCGTATTTGTGGCAAGGCCACCGTCATAACTTTCATACATGTCACTCTTAATTCATTGCATATCCCGATACACCGCCGGAGGCATTCATATAGAGTCATATTTTGTTCTAGTCTTGAGTTGTAAATCAATAAAAGTCTGATGATCTTCATTATTAGAGCATTGTCCTAGTGAGAAAAGGATGATGGAGACTATGATTCCCCCACAAGTCGGGATGAGACTTCGGACTGTACAAAAAGAAAAAGAAAGAAAAGAAAGGGAGAAAGGCCAAAAAGAAAAAAAAGAAAGGCCAAAGAGAAAAAAAGAAAAAGAAAAAAAGAAAAAAAAGAAAAAAAAGAAGAAAAAAATGAGAGGAAAAGAGAGAAGGGACAATGCCACTATCCTTTTACCACACTTGTGCTTCAAAGTAGCACTATGATCTTCATGATAGAGAGTCTCCTATGTTGTCACTTTCATATACTAGTGGGAACTTTTCATTATAGAACTTGGCTTGTATATTCCAATGATGGGCTTCCTCAAAATGCCCTAGGTCTTCGTGAGCAAGCAAGTTGGATGCACACCCACTTAGTTTTTTTGTTGAGCTTTCATACATTTATAGCTCTAATGCATCCGTTGCATGGCAATCCCTACTCACTCACATTGATATCTATTGATGGGCATCTCCATAGCCCGTTGATATGCCTAGTTGATGTGAGACTATTTTCTCCTTTTTTGTCTTCTCCACAACCACCATTCTATTCCACATATAGTGATATGTCCATGGCTCACGCCCATGTATTGCTTGAAAGTTGAAAAAGTTTGAGATTACTAAAGTATGAAACAATTGCTTTGCTTGTCATCGGGGTTGTGCATGATTAAATACTTTGTGTGATGAAGATAGAGCAACAGCCAGACTATATGATTTTGTAGGGATGAACTTTCTTTAGCCATGTTATTTTGAGAAGACATGATTGCTTTGACTGTTGGGCCGTGAAGATACAAGATACAAGATACAAGACTCTCTCCCGTGTCCAGATGGGACTCTCCTTGGCGTGGAAGGGAAGCTTGGCACCTGGATATGAAGATTCCTTTCTCGGTAACCGACTTTGTACAACCCTAGTCCCCTCCGGTGTCTATATAAACCGGAGGGCTTAGTCCGTACAGGCAATCATAATCATACATGCTAGACTTCTAGGGTTTTAGCCATTACGTTCTTGTCGTAGATCAACTCATGTAATACTCATATTCATCAAGATCAATCAAGCAGGAAGTAGGGTTTTACCTCCATAGAGAGGGCCCAAACCTGGGTAAACATCGTGTCCCCCGCCTCCTGTTACCATCAACCTCAGACACATAGTTCGGGACCCCCTACCCAAGATCCGCCGGTTTTGACACCGACCTCGGGCGCCCGCTCCACTGAGCGTGCATGCGTGCGTGTGGCGTTGCGGGTGAGGGGATGAGGGCAACGGCGGGGTTAGGTGGATGAGGCCATATAGGCCATGGGATGACTGGGCCGCTTGGTCAACTGGGCCAAGGCCCAGTCAAGGGGGGGGGGTTGTTTTCCTTTTGTTTTCTTTTCTGTTATGTTTGTTTATGTTTCTTTTTATTTACATTTTTATTTTAGTTTTGTTAAACACAAAAGTTGCTCCATAACTTGAGCTACAAATTAACCCATTACCTCAAAAGTTTGGCACATTAATAAATTAGTTCATATTTCTACAACTTTTTAGGAAGGCATTTACTTAATTGTTTTTGATGTCGTTTCTATTATTTTAGTGCATTTAAACATTTTATAAAAATGTGGTTTCTCGACCATTATTACTTATGAATTATTTGGATCACTCCGAACATTTTAGTTTTAATATTTGAAAACTTTATTGTTTGTTTGATTTTGAATTTGAATTCAAACCACTTTCGAGATGACCAACATTAATCGAGGTGACGCGGCATCATTAGCAGAGGTTACTGTAGCCTAACTATCCGGGCGTCACAATTCTACTCCACTACAAGAAATCTTGTCCTGAGATTTCAGGGGTGGAGTCAAGGGGGAAGTTTTGGATTATGAAACTCTAGCGAGTGTTCTCGGTCTTGGTTGTTCTTCTCGAAGAGGTCGATCCATTACATTGATGTCTTCATTTTCTGTTTCAGGTAATCATGAGGAGTCGTCATCCTTTCTTCGGGAATTTCATCATACTTACGAAAAAGGATAAGGAGTAGCTTCGGTAGAACCGAACTCTACAAGGTTGTTTATCTGGTAGATAACATCAGGGAAGGTGGTGGAAAGTAACTCTCAAATTGAAACTTACGAAAATATCGAGAGAAAATTAAGGAGGTACCATGAGAAGTTTTGAGTGGGCGGGCAATCGTTCGATGCCTAATCGGAAGGTGAAGGTGTTTCGGAGCAAGGACAAATATTGAATTCGATACTAGAGTAGATCATCTCAGGAAAGTTGCTCGTGATCTATATACAAAGCCAAGCGCGAGGAATAACTTTGAAAATAGGGGTATAGCAGAGTCAAGTTTCGATCGTGTGGAATTGTTGGTATGGGCCCACCATGTGGGCCAAAGGTAGAAAGGGCGCTGGCATCTTACATGATCATGTATGCAAGGCAGGTCAGAGAATAGCCTGTCAGGTATGTCGGCAACAACATTAGTACCAAAGGCGAGGGACAAAGAGAACCATTTTCCTGCTCGTTGAACGAGGCGGACCAATAGGCAAAGTTCTCATCCATTCGGTGGCTACCGGAATGTCATCAACAGTAGTAACATGGTCTTACTGACAGAGTTGTACAGTGAGGTATTTACATACGCAGTGAATTATTACTTCTTAGATCATATAGATCACTAGAAAGGTTAAACAAAACAATGGAAAGGAAAATGAGATTATCATATTAAACATAAGAATGGAAAGGAAAATGTGTTTAAACACAAACTTCAGGGGTATAACCCTCCCAAGGACAAGCAGAGCAAGATATCCATGATAGGATATAAGTAGAAAACCCTTTAGGTAAGGGGAGAGAAATTTCATGACATTACCATACAACCGTGTTTGGATAAATAAGCAAGAAACATTTAGCATTGTACTTCAAATGTTCTTATTGAAAATCAGAGTACCACAGACATGCTTTGAGATAGCATTGACATGGTCTTCAAGCAAAGGACGGACTTTGGATACACAAAGGATCCATCGGGAACAACTCATAGAATAAGTCTTACAATTTCCTCATGGAAGAATGGCAATATTTGCTAAATGAAAGCTATAACAATAGGCCTCTGGCCAGATGTGCTAGGCATGACACCACCTTACCATGTCATATAAAGACAATTGTCATGACTCTTGGAAATATGTTCCAACCATCATATCTGACTGAGATTCAGATCTAACTGGTGTGAGGAAACCTTAGACTCAGGATGCCTGAGAAGAAAAGGTGTGACACAATTTGAAGAGATGACATTGTAAGATTCTCAGGAAAAGAACTAAGGAAGCGAGTTCTGAAACAAGAGTTCATCATTAAACCAAGGAGAGGATGAGGGGGTGGCTGATGGAATCAGCGACAATTCCTCGAGATTTCCAAAAGATGGATTTCCACAATTATGTGAACAAGGAGATAACATTTGTCTGGTCAACATGATAGAATGATGTATGCTCGAGGAAGTCATACACAATTAAAAAAATGGTTGAAAGGTGCACCCGACATATGGGCTTTGGTAGCATGATCAATGTTAGAATAGTGATTCGTTATCCAATAATCTAAGAATGAACTGTAAACCATTAACTCCAAAGCAATAGAGTTGCTAGGAGTGCAGAATCCAAGCAGAACTATTCACTTGTTGGTATTCCGATTGGAATCAACATGGGGACCAAGAAAGAATGGTGATGGTGAGAAGTATAACTATACAAAGAAATTTTAAGAGGTGGAGCAATCCTCATGACCTTCTTGACATAAAAGATGATAATACTCCAAGGAAAAGAAGAACAGATGCTGGATAGCAAGGAACTCAAGATTCAATCCAAAACATGAACATGTTTGTGTTGAGGGAAGACAAGGATGTTGTCGAAGATAACAAAAATCATCGAGGGGCAAGGATGGTATTTCTCAACATGAATTCAATCGATATCCTTGAAGAGATCAGCATGTTTATGATGATCATGACACATTTGTCGAGAGGTTTCATGAAGATATAATCGCTCATCAACGACATCAAGCAAAAGGAATGAAGGAGCGAAAAGTTGTTGGAACCACAGGTATGACACAAACTCGAAATCAAGCTTGTTGTTCAAGGTGAAATGATATGATGAGGAAGATCGGCGTAAGATTTGCTCATCATCGAAAGTTGTGCCCCGGGAATAATGACCAGTCAGATAAAATTCGCATGATAATGATAAAACCAATCAGGCTAGGAATGATGTGATCATGTACAAACTCGTAAGCAACAAAAATTACTTAGAATTATTGAATTGGAGGGCGGAGTCGATTCACTTATCGGTGTTCTAAAGTGACTAATGTCTTCGAACCCGGGGGAAATCTGAAATTGGTGAGAAGCAATACTAGATGAAGACTCATCGGAAGCAACACAGTTCTTTGATATTCTCGAGATACCGAAGGGTAATACTCGAGGGAAGATCAAAATAGAGGTTGCAAAGATGTATTGATCTGTAGAAGACACGTACTTTAACTTGTCCGAGGAAGGAATCAAATAATATAATATCAATATGGCCAAAACCCTAATCACAAAAGAACCGATCTCAGATATAAGATGAACTTATACCAAGGGAATAATTAATTTAAGAGAAGATTTCATGATAAGATTTACATTGTGTGCATGGGCATGAACACAAAGTTCAAGGACGACTCCCAGTTCTCTAATGCATAACATTTCACTCACTTCTTGCCTTCGACGAAGTTGTAGTGTTGAAATTTTATCTAACATAACACTAGTAGAGTATGACCTGTAGTAGTTGTCGGGTTCACACAGATTAGAAAAGGCATAGGTTCAACCCATCAGGGCCTCTTAATAACCTATACCACAAACCTTTTTGGAGTAATTAACACAAGCTCGAAAGTAGAGCATGGTTGTCAAATTAGAGGATACAATTTACCAAAGGCATTATGTATCCGAGAAAAGACTCGTAAAGTTATTGGATATGAAAGACGTTGTCGGATAAAATCCAATAAAGGAACTGGTGGTCCACAAGGGATCTGATGTGAGCATCGGTACTCAACTAGAAGAAGAAAGAATGCAAGGGGTCAGATTATAGAAACAACCGACTAACTCAAAGCTCAATTGCACAAGAATTATGAATTCCCAGTCAAGGGAGCAAAAACAACGCTCTGATTAGGGATGGATAAGTTGAGTAGTCTTAGGGGTACAATCGACGACAATTTGATTGGTCGAGAACCAGCTCGAGTTAAAAATGACAGATGAGCCGGAAAAATAATTCATAAGGATCTTCTGATGATTGCGGGCATTCACAACATACTGAATAAATAGACTCAAAATGATAATGACAAAGGATGCCAACGGAGATTACTAGATATATGGAATCAACCATACTGCAGGAAGGTAAGAACTTCAGTAGCAATAAGGTGGTGAGGATTTTTAGAAGGTCGAATAGCATTTCAAAGAATTTTTGTGAATTACATGGATCAACTGAGGATGAGCGGATACTCGGTAAGTGCGGGAAATTATCCGTAGGGCGTATTCATGTGGTAAGAACTGCAAGGCAGTAAGCTCAAAGGATTCTCTGAGCAACGGAGAGCAGTTCGGGGCATCTTGCCGTAACAAGATCAATGGTATTGAATGTAAGAATGGCAGGTGTATACAGTTATCCATAAGGATATAACATTGGTAGGGAGTTTGTAAGGGCGGTGGGCACAAGTGCCTTGGGAGAACATTGTAGAGTATCTTCAAAATCTTCTGGTGCACTAAGCAATCATCTCCGGGAGGAAGTAGTTACGAGAACCTAGAGTCGGCGTTAGTAAAATCATTTGAACCGAATAGAGGAGAGATCAGAGTCCCAGAGTAAAGGTCGAGGAGTAAAAGATCCTAATACCACCCAAATGGCGACGTGGGCCCGTAAGACACGCAACCATGTTAGTAAAAGTTTTGTGGTGACTAGACTCGACTTCGGCCAAGGAGTGTGAAAGGGAGATTCCTACAGGCAGTCGGCTCTGATACCAACTTGTGACGCCCCGATTCAATCATACACTAATCATGCACACAAATGTGTACGATCAAGATCAAGGACTCACGGGAAGATATCACAACACAACTCTAAAAGTAAAATAAGTCATACAAGCATCATATTACAAGCCAGGGGCCTCAAGGGCTTGAATACAATTGCTCGATCATAAACAACAGCGGAAGCAAAAATATTTGAGTACAAACACAAGTTAAACAAGTTGCCATAAGATGGCTAGCACAAACTGGGATACAAATCAAAAGAGGCGCAGGCCTCCTGCCTGGGATCCTCCTAAACTACTCCTGGTCGCCTTCAGTGTCCTAGATGTAGTAGTAGGCACCTCAAGTGTAGTAGGAGTCGTCGTCGATGGTGGCGTCTGGCTCCTGGGCTCCAACGTCTAGTTGCAGCATCCGAGAAAAAGAGGAAAAAGGAGGAAAAGAGGGAGCAAAGCAACCGTGAGTACTCATCCAAAGTACTCGCAAGCAAGGGTCTACACTACATATGCATGGGTATATGTGTAAAGAGGCAATATCGGTGGACTGAACTGCAGAATGCCAGAATAAGAGGGGGATAGCTAGTCCTATCAAAGAATACGCTTTTGGCAGCCTCCATCTTGCAGCATGTAGAAGAGAGTAGATTGAAGTTCACCAAGTATCATCGCATAGCATAATCCTACCCGGCGATCCTCCCCTCATCGCCCTATGGAAAAGCGATCACCGGGATGTCTCTGGAACTTGTATGTGTATGTTTTATTAAGTATCCAGTTCTAGTTGTCATAAGGTCAAGGTACAACTCCGGGTCATCCTTTTACCTAGGGACACGGCTATTCGAATAGATAAACTTCCTTGCAGGGGTGCACCACATTACCCAACACGCTCGATCCCTCTGGCCGGACACACTTTCCTGGGTCATGCCCGGCCTCAGAAGATCAACACGTCGCAGCCCTACCTAGGCACAACAGAGAGGTCAGCACGCCGGTCTAAATCCTAAGCACGCAGGGGTCGGGGCCCATTGCCCATTGCACACCTGCACATTGCGTACGCAGCCGGTAAGCAAACCTAGCCTCCCTAATACAAGAGCAGGCATTCCAGTCCAATCCGGCGCACCGCTCAGTCGCTGACGTCAAGAAGGCTTCGGCTGATACCACGACGTCGAGTGCCCATAACTGTTCCCGTGTAGTTGGTTAGTGCGTATAGGCCAGTGTCCAGACTCAGATCAAATACCAAGATCTTGTTAAGCGTGTTATTTCGAAGTAGCCACGGACGCCGACCAGGGACAGGCCCACCTCTCACCTAGGTGGTCTCAACCTGCCTTGCCGCTCCGCCACAAAGTAACACTCTGGGGCCGTCGGGAACCGAGGTCCACCACTACCTAGATGGAACCACCTTCCCCTTCAGCCCCCATCTCCAAATCACTTGCTGGTACTCTACAAGCCGACCCGACTTTACTCACCATCTGAATATTATGTATGATGTGTATGTATGTATATACCCGTGATCACCTCCCGAGTGATCGCGGCCCGATAGTATAGCATGGCAGACGAACAAGAATGTAGGGCCACAGATGATAAACTAGCATCCTATACTAAGCATTTAGGATTGCAGGTAAGGTATCAATAACTGTGGCAACAATGACAGGCTATGCAACAGAATAGGATTAACCGATACATTAACATGCTACACTACTCTAATGCAAGCAGTAGAGGGAAGGAATAGGCGATATCTGGTGATCAAGGGGGGGGGGGGCTTGCCTGGTTGCTCTGGCAAGGAGGGGTCGTCAACTCCGTAGTCGACCGGGGCAGCAGTGGCGTCGGTCTCGTAGTCTACCGGAGAGAAGAGGGGGAAGAAACAATAAATATAACACAAACATAAGCATGACGATGCATGACATGACAATGAGCGGTCCTAGGTGTGCCCTAACGCGACAGTAGGTGATACCGACGAAGGGGGGAAACATCCAGGAAAGTGTCCCCGGTGTTTCGCATTTTTGGATAGATGAAACTGAGGGGGAAAGTTGCGTGTTCACTATGCTAGGTATGTGTGGAGGATGAACGGGCTACGTATCCGGATTCGTCTCGTCGTTCTGAGCAACTTTCATGTACAAAGTATTTACATCCGAGTTACAGATTATTTTATATTAATTTTCAAAGTTTTATTCATTTTCTGAATTTAATTTAAATCAAAAATAAAAGTGAAATTACCATGGGTACACAGAAGTGTACCCACATATGTGCTACTAAGTCCAACATGTGGGGTGAGCGGATGAGTTAGCCTAGTCAACTGTTGACTAGTTGACTTGTCAACGAAGTCAAAGGGGCCTAGGGGGTCCCACCTGTCACTGACTGGGAGTGCCCAGTCAGCAGAGTTGACTAGTCAACTGGGTCCAACGGGACCCAGTAGTCAGTGACTGTTTATAATAACAGGTTTTATATAATTTATTTAAAAAAATAGTATGTGGGCCGGGTTGTCAGTGACTACTCTAATAACAGTGTTTATTTTTTTAACTAGCCTAATTAGAGGCAAGGGCCCACACGTCTGTGCGGGATTTAGTGGTTAATCCCCGCGGGGTCCACTTGTCGGTGGCCCACGGGGTGTTTCGAACGGCCACGTGCGCCGGTGACCAAACCGACGGCGGCGACACGTCGGAGTGCGTCAGAAAAACGCGCAACGGGCACCATTTTGGATGCGGCCAGATGCGTTCGAACGCACGCAGCAGCGCGTCTCGAACGGGGGCTCTGCCTCGACCGTATATGGTCGAGAACAGCAACGGCGATGAACTGAGGTGGCAGAATCAAGCACGTGAGGAGAGGGGTTTCATGGCGGAGCTCACAATGGAGCCGTAGGGCATGGCAGCAAGCTCGAGGGAGACTCGAGCTGGCCGGAGTCGGCGAGGTGGTCGACGAGGTGCAGGCCGTCGGTGACGAAGCGGTCCAGTAGGGGCGACCAACATCGGCGGGGCGCACGGAGGAGCAATGGCGAGCTGCAGGTGAGCGCCCACGCGCGCGGGCAGACGCCGGCCACAGCCTAGTGCGGCCATGGGAGGCGCGGGCGGCAGGAGCGTGCAGCAGAGGCGAGGCCCACGACCGTGCAGGTC